>NC_056750.1:66107505-66407505 GCF_019279795.1 Protopterus annectens | reverse complement strand
GGCTGTAATTCAGACAGCTGTTAGGGGTAAGCTCAGTGGTTTTCACTTAAGCTCTACTCTCCCATGAATGCCAAAAATGGACATGCAATGGGCTATCTGTGCCAGCTGTCCCTCAGTTCCACATGGGAGACTAACTACAGACAGTCTGCCTCCTTTCTTCAAGCACATGAAGTGGTTCCACTGATCTACACAGGAGAAATCACACTCCTTCTGTGCCCATCAAGTGCCCATCACCCCCCCCCCCCCCAGGAGAGGCAATGGTGGCATGCCCCTTCCCTCTACACCCTTCCTGCCTGAGTCCACCAGTGCCAGGGCTGCTAATCAGACCACGGCCATGTAGGTTGCAATAAGGCCTCCAGTCTTCTGCATCACAGAGCCGGGCTCAGTCATGTGCATCACAGAGCCGGGCTCAGTCATGTGCATCACAGAGCCGGGCTCAGTCATGTGCATCACAGAGCCGGGCTCAGTCATGTGCATCACAGAGCCGGGCTCAGTCATGTGCATCACAGAGCCGGGCTCAGTCATGTGCATCACAGAGCCGGGCTCAGTCATGTGCATCACAGAGCAGGGCTCAGTCATGTGCATCACAGAGCCGGGCTCGGTCATCTACAAAACTGGTCAGACAGAGGCCCTTGACATTAGAGAAGTACAACAGAAGAGAACTGGCCCAAGGAATGCTCCCTGAAAGATTCCACTAGTGATGACTCTTTTTAATGGCAACAAGCTACCTACACTGATAGACAGAGGTATGTCAGTAAACCAGTTTGCTATCCAGTGGGTTATATAAAGGTTATTACATTTAATTTGATTAACTTTTTCATAATGTCAGAATGTGGGATGGTGCCAAAGCCCTTTACCACGTTGAGGTAAGCAGTGTGTACCAGTCTTCCTGAATCCAATGCATTGGTGACTTGTTCAAACAAACCCACTAAGTTTAGGAGGCAAGACCTACCTTTAACAAACCCAAACAGATTTGGCTCAAGGAATTGCAGACTGACAATTTCCTTGTTAATTATTTCAGTAATGATGTGCTCCACAGCCTTATTAATAAGTCTAGTTAGGCTGACAGTCTGCATGGACCAGGGTAAGTTGGGGGAGGGGGCACCCTTGTGCAGTGAAATTACAAGAGAAGTTCTCCACAACTCAGGTATAACTTTAGTGGACAGTCTGAGACTGAAGAGGTTTAGTACCAAGTCTGAATGGCTGTGCTTGATACTGATAAAAAAGTAGCCTGGAACATTATCTGGACACATGGAGCTAATGTTCTTGGCCTCTGCGTGTATCCACTGGACTTGCTCCAAGATGTTTAAGGGGGGTGGTATGAGCATGCTAATATACTAGGGAAAAATAGGGGGAGAAACGGGTGTAAAGTTTAAATTAAATTTATCAGACAATATGTTGCCTATGTCCTCACAAGATGAGTATATGCTGTTATGTATTCGCTCACTGCTGTGCTGAGCATCACTTCTAAACTTGCTGAAACAGTTGCAAAAAGGTTTGTGGTTGTCCTTAACACTGGCGTCCATTTTCAGGTAATACTTATGTTTGGAGGATTTGATTTTGCTTCCTAGCTTTTTGATTACATTTTTTAGTTCATTTTTAAGAAATTGGGGTATTTATTTTACTCTTAAAGACATTAAGTTTCTTCTTTTTATTGTTTTATTACATAGTTTGGTTATACTAAGATTCCACCATGGTGGACTTAAAGTTAGCACTATATGTCTGACTGATGAGAACACAGTTACTTACCTTCCCATCTGCTATGTTGTCATTAAAAAAGAAACACAAATAATTCACATGCACATAATAAAGCATATAATAAAACACCATCACATATCTGCACTAGAATTGTCCTTTTTAAAACAATTTACCATATCTTACGATCCGCCACATAACACAAGCACTCAGGTCACTCCAAGGCAAGCACAAATATGACTCAGTCATTGTCCATGCTGGTGTGAATGACCTGAGATGTACCTCCCTGGACTCCATGAAAAGAGACATAGAGGAGCTCTCTGAGCATGTAGCCCAGGCCGGTATGACCCTGACCTTGAGTAGCATCTTACCCTCACCAAGAATGATGCCACAATATGAAGACAAGATGATCAATTTCAACAACTGGCTTAAGTACTGGTGTCATTCAAAGGGGATCCAATGCCTGTCAGCCTGAGATGACATGCTCGACAAGCCACGATGCTTCGCTAGGGATGGCTTGCACCTGTCACCCCTGGGCTTTCGGATATTGGCAAAGGCTCTTGCTACCCCCATAGTGCCTTTTTAAGGAAAGGCTCAAAAGACAAACCCACCTCCATAGGTATCGCAAGGGATAAGAAACTAAGAGTAATGCTACTCAATGCCAGAAGTCTAAACGTCAAGATGCACGCGCTCGAAACTCTCCTTAGCATGGAGAACATCGATATCTGTGCAGTAACAGAAACCTGGTTCAAGGCTCCCGAGAGCACCCCAGCACTACCAGGTTATACCTCATACCATGCTTTTCGGCCCCAAAACTTGGACCAAACCACAAAAGGAGGGGGAGTATCAATATTCATCAAAGATACCCACACCTCCAGGTTGGTGGCACAGCACGAAGCATCAGAGACTATCCGTGTGCAACTAACAGTGGGTAAAACAGCCTTCCAGTTTATAGCCTGCTACAGACCACCCTCCCAAACCCAGGAACCCCACTCAGCCTTCCTGAGAACACTGGAAAATATGAAGGTCTCTCCAAACACCATTACATTGGGCGACTTCAACTACCCAAACATAGACTGGGAGCATTACTCTAGCTCCAACACCCTAGCCCAAAGGTTCCTAGAATTTATAAACTCAAATGCTATGGAACAACTTGTTACCACTCCCACAAGAGGGGAAAACATACTGGACCTGATCATCACCAACATGGGGACTTTATGCTCCAGACCAGAAGTGTATCCCTCACTGGTAAGATCAGACCATAAACTAATCTCACTGGATATTCACATCCCGACCCCACCCCCTGCCCACAAAACCACAGTGAAAAACTTCTCTAAAGCATACTTCACACTCCTCAAAACCGATGTGGAATCCTTCAAAGCCCCCGGACCTGTGGAAAATACAGCCCCAGACCACAGAATCCTTTATAAACGCATTCTATGAACACCTTCATGAATGCATGGATCATGCAATCCCAAATAAAACCAAGACCCAATCCTCCAAAGGCAGACGTCCTGTCTGGTGGACCCCAGCCATAAACAAACTATACAATAGAAGAAGGAAGCTACTACATGATAGAGCAAAATCCCAAAAAGGGAAGGCATCTCTGATCAGTATTAGCAAAAAACTACGGGCACTCATAAAATCGTCTAAGGCCAGCTTCAAGAGAAAAATTACACAGGACGCTAAGGATAATCACAAGGCTTTCTTTAGTTATGTTAGGAACCTGGGTGGGAATTCCCAGATATGCTCAGAATTAGTCCAAAATGACAAAAAATACACCAAACCCACAGACATTGCCAACATCTTAGCTGACAAGTTCAGCGCAAACTTCTCCCCCCCCCCCTCCCCACCCCACCAAAAGGGCAAATATCTATCCCAGCAGAGTGCTGCCCCCCTGACATCTCAGATGCTCAGGTAAGAGCTGCCCTCTCCAAAGCAAAAAACACAGCATCAATGGGACCAGACGGTGTCCCGGGCTGCGTCCTACATGAACTCCAAGAAGAGCTAAACCCAAACATAAAACTACTGTTCAATCTCAGCCTTACTACAGGATATGTACCCAAAGAGTGGCGTACAGCAACAGTGGTCCCTCTCCACAAAGGTGGTGCCTCAACGGATCCTGGAAACTATTGCCCCATAAGCCTGACTAGCTTGGTCTGCAAAGCTATGGAAAGGATCATTGTGGACCTCATAAATAAAGATATTGGGGACCTACAGACACTGGATCCTACCCAGTTCGGCTTTGTTAAGGGCAGATCCTGCCTCTTAAACCTGGTCGATTTCTTTGAAACAGTCACCAAGGCCATTGACGAGGGGAAGGTGGTCCACACAGCCTACCTGGACCTCGCAAAAGCCTTCGATACAATACCCCACTCGGGCATTATAGATAAGCTCACCAGCTTAAATATAAACCCCTATGTCACTACATGGGTTGCAAACTGGCTCAAGGACAGAACCCACATGGTTAGAATTGCTGGAGCCATGTCAGACTCCAAACCAGTTACAAGTGGCGTCCCACAAAGGCTCAGTCCTGGGACCTCTCTTGTTCGGTATATATTTCTCGGAGGTACAGGCCAACACGGAAGGACTGTGGCTGACCAAGTTCGCAGATGACTGCAAACTGGCGCCATAATCGACTCTCCAGCCGACACAAGCATCCTCCAAAAGGGCCTCATAGAAACAGACAACTGGTGCCAGAGCCATGGCCTCAAGCTAAACGCCAAAAAGTGTATAGTCATCCCCTTTGGCAAAAACAAAGTGCCCACAAATTACCACATAGGTGGTAATCCATTAAGTACAGAAGAAGTAATTAGGGACCTGGGGACCCAAGTTGATAGCAATCTCTCATTTGACAACCACGTGGCCAAAGTGGTTAGAAAAACATTTTATATAGCCCACCTAATCATGAAGGGATTCACATCTAGATCAGGGGAGGTCATCGTGCCTCTTTACTCATCCCTCATCAGGCCCATAATTGAGTACAATGCCCCTTTTGGGATGTACCTTACCAGACACCTGCAGCAACTGAAAAGACCCCAAAAGTACCTCACCAAAAGGATCAAAGGGCTCAAACAGATGCCATATGCTGCCTGGTTAAAGAAATTCCAGCTCTACTCAGTGGCATATCGCCTGCTCAGAGGCGATCTGTGCATGATGTATAAAGCCATGTCCAACCCGGAATTAATGGACATGCACCTCAGAAAATCCAAATCCCATCGAGCTACGCGCTCGAGAGACTTGAACCTCAGCACTGAAATAAATAGGACATGCTGGAGGGACAGATTTATAACCCAGAGGCTCCCTTCACTCTGGAATAAAATCCCAGTCCAGGTTAGGCAGAGTCCCTCATTGACTCTCTTCAAGAGGAATCTTGATGAGTGGATGGGAGATTGTAGGTTTACCCCGGGTATCACTTCTGTGTCACTGTTAGACAGAGGCACAGTATACTAACCTCAAAAAAGGGCATAGCAAAATTAATTTAAAATGGGTGGCGAAAGCCAAACACACTCTGGCTAGGCTTATAAATGCCCTAGGGCAGATAGCCTAGTATGAACCTATGAACCTATAACTCACTTGAGAGTGTTACTCACAGTATATTATTTTTTTCTGATAAACACTGCTCTGCCAAGACTGACCCCTTTTTACCTCCATTCAGTACCCTGGCTGCAGGCCACACTGAGCAAGCAGGACAAGCAAACACAGAGGGCTCCAGCAGACTGGACACCCAACTTGCACAAGCTGCAATATGTGCCACATGCAAACCTGCGGAGTACACTCCAAGCACAACTCTAAAAGGCTTCTGCACATGCAATACACAAAATCTGCCAGGCTCCAAAGTATTCTACAGATAACAATGTAGTGTTCTAAGGCATATCAACAAACTTGCACACTTCCATTGCATGACATATGCAAACCTGCTGGACTCCACTGAACTCCAGGTGCAAACCTGCAAGGCTCTAATGCATGTAATCTTCACAGCTCTAATGCATTACAGGCACAAACTTGCAAAGTTCAAATGCATGCAATGCACAAAACTGTAAGTCTAAGTCACACGCTCTACATGCATAAATTCATGTCTTCATGACTCAAATGTGCCCCATTGTAGCATGGTGCTATGTGTCCACATTACTGTTTGCTAACCACCTACCAGCTTCTGTCAGAAGTTACATCACATCACAGAGTTCAACAACACTCAGGGTCAAGCAGTGATGAGAGGGGGGCTGCGTGGGAAGAATATCTCATCTCACTGCTTCAAAGAAAATGAGACAATGTTCTAACACATCAGGTCATAAGGTCATGCCATGAACTGATGCCACTGAGTAACCAAACCTTTTACTGTAAGTAGGCTCTGTCCCACTGGACATAGCTAGTTAACAAAATAAATCAGTAACACTTCTGTCTCAAGTGCACATGAGTGTGCGTGCACACACACACATACACACACATGTGCAGGTGCATACAATGTACTGGGAACAAGCTGCACCACAGGCTATGTTCAACTCATGCCCCCCCCAAGGAAAACAGTGTAGCAGAGAGGGATGTTCAGTGTCTTCCTCCCTGACCAGACCTCTAACCTTAACATTTTTTCCCAGATTGTCTCACAGGTATCATAGCTGTTAACCACTATGTTAGTGGCAAGCTACAGATTAATGTCTTTGGTGGTTGACAACACAAAGCCTGTGGCATTGTGTTACAACACAGCAATGATATATATATGGGTGTGTGTGTGTGTGTGTGTGTGTGTGTGTGTGTGTGTGTGTGTGTGTGTGTGTGTGTGTGTGTGTGTATAAATACATATATATATGGGTCTACTGCTTTTAATCAAATACCAATTATTCGAAAAAAGAGCAGTAGACCGCTCAGTTACGCGAAAGTGCACTTATTCGAAAGTGCACTTTCCCGAACACTGCTTCTGCGAACGTATTGCAACACAGTGGAGGACAGTAGGAAAACGTTCTATGTCCTCCACTGTGGTGCAGTAGTCACGGACCTTAGGGTTAGGGCACAGGTCATGGTAAGGGGATAGCCCTACTAGCTATCCCCTTATGATGACCCATGCCCTAACCCTAAGGTCCGTGACTACTGCACTAAACTGCAGTACGTAGCCAGTTTGCTGAAGCGGGTTTCGTGAAAGTGCACTTTCGATTAAGTGCACTTTCGCGTAACCCAGGGTCTACTGTATAATTTCAAAGAAGTGTATTTTCGAAGTTATACAGTAGACCCATATATATACATATATATATATATATATATATATATATATATATATATATATATATATACAAATATATATATATATATATATATATATGTATAAATATATATATGTGTCTGTGTACATCCACCATGCATATGAATACGTACACTTGTGTAAAATCTTACCATAATGGTAAATGTAAGGAATACTGCAACAGTAAAGGGAACGACATTAGGGATTCCTTTCCTAGGGCACTCAACATTTGGCCAGTATACCAAATCCTTTAGGTTGCATAGGGTACATTGGATGTCACACATATGCTCACTGAGTACAGTGTAGGGCATAAAGGTGACATCCAGGGGTTCCTATCGTGAAATCGAACATTAAGAATGCTGAATACCATTAGGCCGAACTCGGTAGTTCGAAAGTTGAGAATGTCGAAGCCACGGAAACCCGAATTCTTTCCCAGGGAAAGAATTCGGTTGGCTGTTTCTGCGGCTTCCACATTTTCAGACCGGGTCAAGGTAAGTGTACAAATGGGTACTGACGGACTTTAGGGTTAGGGTGTGGGTCAGATAAGTGTGCGATAGTGACGGACTTTAGGGTTAGGGCGCTGGTCTGGTTAGTGTGCGATAGTGACGGACTTTAGGGTTAGGGTGCGGGTCAGGTAAGTGTGCGATAGTGACGGACTTTAGGGTTAGGGTGCTGGTCAGGTAAGTGTGCTAAAGTGACTGACTTTAGGGTTAGGGCGCAGGTCAGGTAAGTGTGCAGTAGTGACGGACTTTAGGGTTAGGGCTGGGTTAAGGATAGTGCATAGATAGTGGTGTATGTTAGGTTTAGTGTAGGTTTTGAAGGTGTTTGGTGTGATTGCGTTATGTGTGTGTTTTTAGGAACAGAGATTTTTTTCCCTGGGAAAAAATTCGCTGTTTTGAAGTTTCAATGTTATCCGAATTCGATCTTCCAAGTTCGAACTTATGGTGTTCAACATTTTGGAAGTTCGATTTCGTGATATAGACCCACATCCAGATGTACGATCTTCAGAACTGAAAGCCCCAGTAGCAATGCTAATCTAAGGAATAGAGAGGAACAAGCCCCCTCAGAAAGGAAAAGAACCAGGGGGTGGAGGGAGGGAGTGATTACTTTAACAGTGAAGAGAAGGACATCTACCATTACGATAAGATTTTACACAACTCTACTGTCCTTCCATTTCACTGCTCCAGTATTCCTTACATTAGGGAGAGTGCCAAACCTCAGGAAGAAGAAAGTGAGGCGGAAAGACCAGCACAGCCCTCAAGCAACCCATGCAAAATGGCACTAGCAAAATCAGGCCTAGATATCATATCTAACTTAAGGTTAGTAAAAGTATGCACAGAAGTCCAGGTAGCTGCCTCAGTAATAGAGTTAGTATCCAAAACCTTGAAAAAAAGCACCAGAGGAAGCCACATCCCTAGTACAATGAGGCTTAACAAAAGGAGGAAGGCTCTTACCGTGAAAAGAATAACAAAAAGGAAGGGCTTTACACACCCAAGAAGAAATAGTTTGGAAACAGCTAATCAAACAGATCTAGGATGAAAAGAAACAAAGAGCTGATTAGATTTATGAAAAACCTGTTCTCATCCAAATAAAATGTGAGTTGTCTATGCACATCCAAGGTATGCAAAACCCTCTCTGTAGCAGATTGTGGGGAGGGGAAAACGTGGGCAGATGAATACGCTGATTAAGAGAAAACTCATTCACCACTTTGGGCATAAAAAAGGGATTAGTACGAAGGGACACCTGTCCTTATGGAAAACTAAGAAAGGAGGAACAGACATAAGGGCTTGCAGCTCAGACACCCGTCTGGCAGAAGTAAGAGCTAACAAAAGAACAGTCTTCCAAGAACAATGTTGTAAGGAAGCAGAAGCAGCTGGCTGAAAAGGAGCCTGAGACAACTTCTCCAAAACAAAGCTGAGTCAACTTCTCCAAAACAAAATTAAGATCTCAGGGAGGAGGAAGAGGCTTCCTGGGATGTCTAACATGAAGGACGCCTTTTGGAAACTGTTTAGCCTTAAATCTAGAAGCCAAAAGAGGTGCTAAAGGGAGACAAGCAGAAATAGCTGACAAGTGGGCCTTCACAAAGGAATAGGCCAACCCAGCATTGAGCAGTTCACTCAAATAAGATAAAACCAAAGGAACATCTATACAGAGTGGATCCAGGTTACAATATAGACACCAAACAGAAAAGCTCTTCCATCTGGATAAGTAGGATTTTCTAGTAGTAGTGGGCTTCCTGGCCTCCTGCAGGACCCTGAGCATGTCCTTAGAAAAAGAAGGAGCCTGTAGGGAATCAAAATCCTATCACCCACAATGTCAGCGAAGAGTGGACAGGTGGGGATGGATGAGAGATCCCTTGTCCTGCTTGTGTAGATCCACCCTGTGAGGTAACTTGTGATGATAGCCCTTGGTTAAATGCAGAAGAAGAGGGAACCAATGCTGTTTGAGCCAAAAGGGATTCACCAGCAAGATTTTGGGAGTATCCTTCTGTAGTTTGGCAGGACTTTTGGAATGAGAGGAAAAGGGGAAGGCATAAAAAAAATCCCCTTCCATGAGAAAGAGAGGGTGTCCACCTTCCAGACCAGAGGACCAGGAGCTCTGGCATAAAAAAAAGAGGAAGCTGTCTGTTCAGAGGGGAGGCAAAAAAGTCTAGTGGAGGAGTATGCCACTGGTGGACAATATTCAGAAACCTATCCCTGTGAAGCATCCACTCATGAGATTGTATTATTTACCTGCTCAGACAGTCTTCCACTATGTTCTGACCTGAGGGAATATAAACTGCCTGAAAGTCACTTGCTACTGGAAAGTTAGCTCCCAAACCAGAACAGCCAACCTGCAAAGGAGATAGGTTTTTGCCCCTACCCCTGGTTTGTTGATGTACCACATTTCTGTGGTATTGTCTGTAAACACTTTGAGAGACTCTAGACAGAAAAGAGGATGAAAAGCTTGAAGGGCTAACAGAAGAGCTCTCATCTCGCTGCTCACTGATACTGACGTGTTCTTTCTGCTGCTGAGGTGACCCAAGGCCTTGGACTTTTAGACAGCCAAAGGAAATGTCACATCTCATGTCTGAAGTGTCTGTGAACAGCTCCTGAGAGGGAAAAGGAGGTCAAAAAGGGAGACCTGGGCTGACGGACAACTGCTGAATCCACCACTGAAGTTCCAGCTTGAGGCACGGACGAAGAAGAACTAAGAAATCCAGGGGACGAGAATCCTGATGCCAAACTAGTTTTAGAAACCAATAAAACTTCCTTGTGTGGAGTTCAGATACAGGGAGCATAGGAATGGTGGAGGCCATGAAACCCAGAGCTCTCAGTAACTCCCTGGCTGTAAATTAAGTCAGAGGAAGAAGGGACTGAAAGAAGGCATTGTGTGAAGGCCTTGGGAGGTGGCAGGGATGCAGCATTGGAACCACAGGGATCCTGCATCCCAGAAACACATGATCTTGTGATGTTGTCAGAAAGAATTTCTAAACATCGATAATGAACCTCAGGCTTTGCAGAAGGGAAACAGCAAAATGAAGATGCTGCAGAAGAACGTCTGGAGAGGCTGCTTGGAAGAGGAGGTCATCGAGGTAGGGGAAGACCTGGACCACTTTTAGTCTGCAAAAAGCAGTCACAGGAGTGAGGAATTTGATAAAAACCCTTGGGGCAGTAGAAAGGCCAAAGCAGATAACTGAAAATGCCAGGAAGCAACAGAGAAATGTAAAATCTTCCAAAAAAGGGGATGAATAGGCATATGAAGATAAGCATCCTTGAGGTCCAGAGAAATTAGAAAAGCCTGAAGGAGCAGCAGAGGGTACCAAGTCTGAAGGGACAGCATCTGGAATGAGGGAGCCTTCAGAAAGGAGTTTAAGTTTGAGAGACCCAGAATGGGTCTCCAAGCGACTTCTTTCCTGAGGACCAAAAACATTCTGGAATAAAAAACCTTTCCCCCTTTGAGAAACAGGAACCTCCTGATAGATCCTTGGACTAAAGGACGCTGGAGCACCTCTGAAGAAAAAGTCAACAGTAGGCTAAGGAATGCCCATGAAAGGGGGAAGAGACTCCAGACCATGTAGTAATCTAGGCAAATGATGGACAGAACCCAGGAATCCTGAGTTTTCTGTAACCAAACAGGAAGGGACAGAGAAAGATGAACAGAAACAGGACTGCTGCTGAGAACAGGACAGTCAGACAGCACCTGGCTTGTCAGCAAAAGGGAGACACTGAGACAGATGCCTGGTGTCAAAGCCATGACCTCAAGCTCAATGCCAAAAAGTGCATTGTCATCCCCTTTGGTAAAAACTCTGTAACCATGAACTACAACATAGGTGGTAGTCTACTTAACACACAAAAGTGTGATAAGAGACCTTGGGACACAGGTGGACAGTAGTCTCTCCTTTGATAATCACATCGCCACAGTAGTCAGGAAATCCTTCTATGTGGCACACCTCATTACAAAAGGTTTCTCATCCAGAAAAAAAGAGGTCATTGTTCCCCTCTACACATCACTCATTAGACCCATTATAGAGTACAATGCCCCTTTTGGTATGTACCTCACAAGACATCTACAACAACTGGAAATGCCGCAGAAATACCTCACAAAGAGGATTACCGGCCTCAAACAGATGCCCTACGCAGACCGTCTCAAAAAACTCCAGCTTTTACTCATCACTTATCGCCTACTCAGAGGTGATCTCTGTCTAACATACAAAGCTACGTCAAACCTAGAACTGTTGGACATGCTCCACTTAAAGAAATCCCAATCCCTCTGAGCTACACACTCTAGGGACCTAAACCTTGTCACCACAATAAACAAAACATGTCGGAGGGATAGATTCCTGTCCCAGAGACGTCCCATACTCTGGAATAAACTACCTATCTATATCAAACAAAGCTCCTCATTAGCACTCTTCAAGAAAAATCTTGATGATTGGATGGGAAATAGGAAATTTACCCCGGGGATCACCTCTGTGGCTCTGCTCGACAGTGGCACAGGAAAATAATTTTCTTGGGTGGTAAAAGCTAGGGTACCTTTTTGGTTGGGCTTGTATAGGCCCCAGGGCTGATAGCCTAGTACCTACCTATGAACCTATGAACTTCTGAGTAAAGGGGATCTGGGTAGCTTTAGCAGGAAGAACCCGTCTACCACCCTTTTTACCTTTTTGAGGAGGGTGAGACTGTTGGCGAACAAAGATTGGCTTATTAGGATAATTCCCTGGAATTTTGGGAAAGGAGATACAAAAAATACGTTTCCGCTCTTGCAAAGCCTTACCCTTTTCTAGAAGGACTTAAACAAGTCAGCAGCAGCACCACCAAACAAATGCTTGTTATCCAGAGGAGCATCTATCCACTTAGCCTTAATATCATCAGGCAAAGGTTGAAGCCAAAGCTAAGAATACCTCCTCATCACTGACCCAAAAGCAGCAGCCCTAGAGGAAGCATCTGCTGCATCATAACTACACTTGATGGTTTGACGAGCCACCTGGGAGGAAGTCCCTAGTAGGGAAAAGAACAGAGTCAGGAAGGTCATAAATAACTTGACAGGCCTGAAACAGAAGACAGAAGAGGCAAAATATATCTGGACAATGGGTCTGCTAATTAACAACCCTAAAATCAAGGGTAGCCAAAGTACATACTTTTTTACCCAGCCTTTCCATAGCCCTACTGTGTTTATCAGCGGGAAGGAACTTTGTTGAAGGCAGTAACTTAGAAGGCATGTCAGAAGCTCCAGAAACCACAGAAGGGTCAGCAGAAGGACATTTATAAAGAAACTTACAATCCTCAGGTACCTTATAAAACCTATCCATTTTTTGGGAGCAGGGGACTGAGAATCAGAACCTTTGGACACAGTAGAAAAGGCATCCAACAAACCAGCCAAAACAGGAGGAACAGCAGAAGGCCTAAGAGATTCCATCTGAAGAAGCTCATAATACCTTTTCTGAACCTCAGAAACCTGGACACAACCTGACTTAAAAAATTCCAAAATTATGGAAATGGTGCCCCCAAAGGAAATCTCCTCAAAAGGAGTATCATGACTAGTGGACTCCTTTTCTTCAGAATCAGAGTCCAAAGTAGAGGGGTTTTGGCAAGAATAAGTAAGGGATTCCTCATCCAAATCCCCCTCCTCCTCAGAGAAATCCTGTTCCCTGGGCGTCTTAAGAGGGGTAGAAGACCAAGAAGGAGCTGGAACACAAACTCCTTGAGGAGGCTTCAAGGCCATAAGAGCAGCAAACAAATCCTAAGTGAAAGTCTGCCACTCTGAGGGTCCTTAGCAGCAGGAAGACATGCTTAGTATTCTGTTTTTGTCTTTAAAGGGACATCTGCCTTATGAAATGTAGAAGGCTGCGACCCTGGACTGCACTCTGTAATAGTAGTCAGCACCTCCTCCCTAACCAAAATCTGAGGAACACTCCTAGCTTCCTAGGAAATCATCAGCAACGGTTCCCCCTAAATATCCGTAAAGGATGTCTGCAAGCCCTCCTGGGCCATGCAAGTGGTGGATCCAAGCAGAAGCAGTCGTTGCAGATAAGAGCTGGATGATCCTCTGGGCTTTCATTAGCCTCGAGACAGACATCCAGCAGAGCTGGCACAGCGGAAGAATCAGACTGAGCTTTCTTGGTCTTCTTCCTCATGGGCAGCTGACCCTCAAATTGAGAAGTTCCTTCCATAATGTCTTTTGCCAAGAGCTTAAGACATTGATTTTCAAAATAAATGGCTAAAGAGGAAAGCTGACTATGCAGACTCTTTGGGACAAAGGCCTGGCAAATAGAACAGGACGTATGGTTGTGGGAAGTACCTTGACAGAATAAGCACTGTTCACTACACCGGCATTTGCTCTTCCTGGATGACATGAACCACACAAGCAACACAAACAAACCAAGATAAGATTAAAAAAAAAAAAAAACTATTTGGCACTTATCTGACAGCTCGGCGAACCAGCAACAAAACAATTCGGATCGATGAGCAAGGATGGCATTTAGATTTGGCACTTATCTGACAGCTTAGCGAACCAGCAACAAAACAATTCAGACCGATGAGCAAGGATGGCATTCAGAATGGCGGCAACGAAGTTCTGAGGATGGTGCATCTGGATGCCACCCTCATGCTCTACGCTGTACACAGGAAGCATATGTGTGTGACAGCCAACATACCCTATGTAAGCTAAAGGCTTTGTTATTGGCTGAAGGTTGGGCTGCCCTAGGCAAGGCATCCCTAATGTAAGGAATACTGCAACACTGCAACAGTGAAATGGAAGGGCATCAGTCACTACATTCATTTTCGCTCCTGCAAACAGTTAGCTGTAACAAATAATATTACTGCCTGTGCTTCTGCAACTGAAGTAACTGCTCTGCTGTTACTGCAGTTTTATAAAACCAGCAAACAGAGTGTGGTGGAGGCAACCAAGGAACATACGAATATCCAATCTCAAAAAATAAAAATATAATCCTTTATTAGTGCACAGAGGTAAGCGCCTTCACAATTCGCTTCATAAGACCACTAGTTCATAAAGCACTTATTTTATACATAGCAGTTCAGATTCAAGCAATTAATCAGTCAACCTCTTAAAGGTAAAGGATATTATAAAGCTCTAAAACCATCATCATCATCATTCTCTTTCGGCTTTTCCCGTTAGGGGTCGCCACAGCGGATCATCTCTTTCCATTTCTTCCTATCCTCTGCATCTTGCTCTGTCACACCAACCGCCTGCATGTCCTCTCTCACCACGTCCATAAACCTTATCTTAGGTCTTCCTCTATTCCTCTTACCTGGCAGCTCCATCCTTAGCATCTTTTTCCCAATATACCCATCATCCCTCCTCAGCACATGTCCAAACCAACGCAATCTCGTCTCTCTTGCTTTGTCTCCAAACTGTCCAACATGAGCTGACCCTCTAATATACCGATTCCTAATCCTAAACCAAACACACAAAAATATATAAAAAAAATGCAGATAAAATGGAACATACAATTAACTAACATAACTGCATGTATAAAAAAGACAGCAGAAAATACACAATGGTAGGCATATTTACAGCTAATAAAAATCCTGTCAAAGGATGTATAACTAAGATATATATAATGACAGCTACATACTTCAACCTACTGTAAAAAGCTAGAATGAAAGTAACTCATTCAGACCATGCAAATAGAACTGAACTAGGGAAAAAGTATATAAGGTAACACTGTCTTGTCTCCTATGATACATAATATGTTCAACATAATAGAACATTGTATCTGTACACAGAATGCAACAATGTTAATCACAGATGTCACATGCACTTGAGAATTCTCATTTAATAACCAATGCTCTGGACTTCAAAACAGGTGTGAAGGAAGCCCTCTCATTAAGACCTCTACCTGTGTCCGCTCTTAATCTTGAAACCCATTTCATCTCTTTCTTCTCGGTGCCATTTATGTTACCTTCTCTAGTAATAGGTTTAATAGTGTCTATAACCATAAAATGAAAGGCGTGCTCCTCTCCCATAGCCATAACATGCTTAGCTAACGCATTGTTGGTATAATTTACCCTAATAGCATAAAGATGTTTCCTTATTCTATTGCAGAAAACTCTATTGGTTTTACCAATATAGATTGATGAACATAATTTACATACAGCTAGATAGATTACATGTGGGGTGCTGCAATCTGCAGACACCCTAAACCTAAATTCATGCCCAGTATCAGGGTGTATAAATTGATCACCTATGTTGATAAACTCACAATAATTACATTTACCACATGATGTGGTTCCTACATGTTCGTTCATATCACTTTTATCGATGGACTGGCATAGAATTCTCTTTAAATTAAGTTTATTCTTAAACCTAAAAGTCGGCCTCTCACCAACAATGTTTCTAATATCTTTACTGGCGGTGAGAATGCGCCAACGGTTATTAATAATATCATAGATGGCCCTGTTATCAGTAGTGTAACACATAGGTGTCCTCATTCCTGAGGGTCTGTTCCTCTCAATGCTCCTAACCTCCACTTGATTTGAAAAGTAAGATGCAGCTCTACCTACCCTAAAATGATCTAGATCCAAGAGACTTTTTTTCTATCTCTACCTTGTTGTAACCTCCCTCAAATAACCTGTCTTTGAAGGCATTCAACTCATGTTGGTACCCTGAGTCTGATGCATTCAGGTGAGATATTCTCATTCCTTGTCCTTTAATGATGTTCCTAAAGATATAAGGAGGATGCATGCTTCATCTATTTAAAAGAGTGTTCCTATGACACATGTTCCTGTGAACTCCTGTATTGATATGACAGCCCATCACTTTCTCCACATAAACATCCAGATACTCTATTCTGGTACTGGAAAAATTCAAGGAGAACTTAAGGTAATCAGTCATACTATTCATCTGTATGACAAGCCTATCCAATTCATCTGGGGTCCCATCCCAGATGAAAAAGACATCGTCCACAAAACGACGAAAAAACGAACATGTTTCCTGAAACAGTCAGTCAAGAACAAAGCGTCTTCCTCCCAGAGAGCTAAAAACATGTTGGCGTAACTACTGACACAGGAAGTGCCCATAGCCACACCATCATGCTGTAAATATACCTTTTGTTCATATATAAAGACATTCGTATAACTTCCAAAAACAGGCAGATTAAATCTACCTGTTTCTCATCATATTCACTATATTTAGTTAAATACTCTTTAACTGAACCCACACCCAAATCATTTGGAATAACAGTGACCAATGACTGTACGTCTAAAGTGACAAAAAGGGTATCTTGCTCCATCTCAAAGGTGTTAGTAAAGCTATACAAATCTAGGAGGAATTGTTTCGTATCTTTGAGAACAATTGTGCTCTGATCTAAAATAGGTCATAGGTATTGTTCTACATATAAAGAAAAAGGTTCAGTGCACCACCCCCTACCCGATACTATAGGTCTTATTGGGGGGTTTGCACCATCCTTATGACCGGAATCATAGGATAATCTACTTCCAAAAACCTACCCAACTCACTTGTGATGGTGAAACTTTTAACAAGGTCATCCACCATTGACAGGATCCTACATTTAATAGCAACCACATACTCTTTATTAATCACTGTATAATACTTGAAGTCACTCAACATATTTGTCATGGCCTTTTGATATCCCTCCCTATCCATAATTACAAAAGGTCGGCCTTTATCTGCAGGTCTGATGGTAATGGTACAATTATTCTGCAACCTTAACAAAGCATTCCTTTCCTTAAAACTCAAGTTATAACCCTTGTTCCTGACATTACGGTCCTGTCTACCTTCATCATACATCTTATGTAAATCGTCTTCAATTAATTTATAAAAAGCCTCAACCAACAGATGATTATTCGGGGTAAAGACACTAGGTTTTTTGAACATGCGCTCATGTGTGCTACCATTGTTACCAAATTCATAATTCAACATTACATTTCTGGTAAACATCTTCATATCAGTCAAAACATCAGTCAAATTATTACATTTCATGGGAATGAAATTCAATTCCCTATGCAAGACTCTGAACTCATCCACATCTAAACTTCTCCATGAAATGTTCCACACTAAATAATTCCCAGCTGGTTCCACATTTTTTTGAGGAACTGATTCGACTGTCTCTCTGCTGAGAGTTTCTGTCTCTTTCTCCCTTGGCTGACAGAATGGTCCCTCGTCACCCCCTTGTCCACACATATGGGGAGGGAGAACTGATGAAAACTCACACCCTTGGATTGTCCGCCTTGGATACTTGATGTTAACGACGGACGTAACTTTGGCCATACAACAGGCTGATTAACATCAGCAATGACCTCACTACTGTTCAATGAATCACAAACCAAACTAGAGACGGTAACACAAGAAATGGCACCGAGAAGAAAGAGACGACATGGGTTTTAAGATTAAGAGCGGACACAGGTAGAGGTCTTAATGAGAGGGCTTCCTTCACACCTGTTTTGAAGTCCAGAGGATTGGTTATTAAATGAGAATTATCAAGTGCATGTGACATCTATGATTAACATTGTTGCATTCTGTGACCAGATACAATGTTCTATTATGTTGAACATATTATGTATCATAGGAGACAAGACAGTGTTACCTTATATACTTTTTCCCTAGTTCAGTTCTATTTGCATGGTCTGAATGAGTTACTTTCATTCTAGCTTTTTACAGTAGGTTGATGTATGTAGCTGTCATTATATATATCTTAGTTATACATCCTTTGACAGGATTTTTATTAGCTGTAAATATGCCTACCATTGTGTATGTTCTGCTGTCTTTTTTATACATGCAGTTATGTTAGTTAATTGTATGTTCCATTTTATCTGCATTTTTTTTTATATATTTTTGTGTGTTTGGTTTTACAGCTTTATAATATCCTTTACCTTTAAGAGGTTGACTGATTACTTGCTTGAACCTGAACTGCTGTATATAAAAGAAGTGCTTTATGAACTAGTGGTCTTATGGTCTGATGAAGCAAATTGTGAAAGCGCTTACCTCTGTGCACTAATAAAGGACTATATTTTTATTTTTTGAGATTGGGTATCCGTATGTTCCTTGGTTGCCTCCACCACACTCTGTTTGCTGGTTTTATTATCTACTTGTTTGTTTGCGGTGAGGCATTTACTCCGTTGGGCGTGCTCTGTTTTTTATTACTGCAGTTTTATAGCTTGTGTTACATTGCACATAAATTTGCTTTTATTTTTCCCAAACTTGCTAACTTACACTAAATTATTCTGCAAACCTCAACATGTTAGAGCCAGTCTATCATTCTGCACCAGATTTTCATTATTAAAATTAAAATTGTTCACTACTACTACGGACACAATGGAAAAAAAATGCCCCACATACAACTTGTCAGAAAAGACAAAAAATTAATAATCCCGTAAATTTTAGACTTAGTCAGACACATCTGATTATGAAATTTTGTAAAAGTAACAAGAACAAACACTGAAAAAACAATAAGTGTGACTTAAGGTAGAATTCCACGAAACAGCCACATTCACAGCTACATCACCTAAGTCACAGCATCACTGTTACACACCTGTTACAACTGGCTAGTTACCTAAAGAACTGCATTCTTCTCTGTGTATCCATCTATAAACGCTTGTTTCTTATTCTTGTCTTTTCTCTCTTCTCACCTTTGATGCTTTCAACAGGAATCCACTCTGTCATCTTCCCTGCTACCTTTATGTAACCCTTCTGACTCCTTGCTGGTGGGAGATAAGCCTTGGTCCCTGAATCTGAAAGCCCATCATTGCCACAATTATCGCATTGCATTCCCCAGTCTTGCTAAATTTAAGACGGTCTTTGGACTGGCTTTAAAGTGAAGTGCAAGACATACTGTCAATTGAGTAATGCCTAGACTATTCCACTCAAGACAACCCTAACCAAAACAGCATAATGTAATGCACAACATAAATCAACAAAATAAAAAAATACTTTCAAACGCAGATTTAAAAATACAATAACTAACCAAATGTCTCCCAAGGGGATATGTCGGCTCTCAAAATGCTGATAACCAACAAGCCAAAAAAAATAAATAAAACTGGAGAAGAACAAATATCGGAAATCGTTTTTCTTCCTGGCACTCCCCCAAACTTATATCTCTATATCAACTCCAAGATCACCATATCTCAGAGAAAATGGAATATTCTGAGAAATGGCATCTCAGACTTCATATATTTAAGCCTGATCTTTCAGCCATTCAGTCTCCGTCAAAGGAGTCCTCCTTGTTCAACTTGAATACTTTCTCCCCATCATAGCCATGGCTCTAAAAAAAAAAGCTCATCCTCTTTACAGTCCATTGAAAATAAATTTTGTCAATTCATTTCCAGTTTCATGCCTCAGGAACACCCCTACGTCACTGTCTCCATGGCCAAATGACTACCAGTCTCCTACAGAGCTGAGTTACTCCTAGGGTCCCTTATTTTTTGAACAATTTCAGCCAGGTGCCTTCCAACCTCTTGCAGCCAAACTCCATAATAAAACCACCACCTACAACCTCTGCAACCTGTCCAAATTAACTCCTTCACTCCAGGCACCCCAAACCAAGCTGCAGTGTACCGACCATCCCTTCTCCATTCTTAAACCCAAACTGTAGCAGTCTTCCCCCCTCACCAAAGTCTTCTCTTTCCCCATGTTCAGGGCACAACTCAAAGGATACCCCAATCAAAAATCTGACTGTAAGTGCTTTTCCACTGGACAGATAACCTAACTCCCTCCTCACCCGCATCATTTCTACTTTGATCTTATGTTCTCACCTGCTGCTTCCCTCTCATATTTACCACTAAAATTAATTCACTTTATTTTTTCTATTCTAATAACATCTATATATCATATTAATTGTCTTGCTCTGTCTGTAAATTTGTTTTATTTTTTTGAAAATGTCTTCACCCGGGCTGTGCGTGCAAATGACCTATTGTGGTCTATGTACTATCCCAGTAAACAAGCTAACTAAATAAAGAAACAGATTATCAGTGTTGTTTACACTTCTGATTACACAGTTAAGTATGTTTTCATATTTCTGTAAATATATTAATAATCAAGCACTTTTCATGTGACAACCTATGTCTGGTTAACAAAAGTGTTCTAACAATATATGTATAAGTCATACAGTTTTAGAAACATGACAATTTGTGAAAGGTTAGCACAAAATATAATTTTTGTGCGCATTCTAATATATTATAATATCCATGGAAAGACCATGAATGCACTAAATTGCTATTTGTTTCCCAAAAGTGCTCTGGAATGTAAGGATATGTTTGGCTGTCTGAGGTGTGAAATTCCACACCAAATAGGTGTTTATGAGTTAAATAAAAAGTACAGTTTTGTACCTACCATAAATGTAGATGTTCGAAGATCCACATTGCTGCAGTCCTTACATATGGGTAGTCCGCTGTCCTCGGTCGGCCCGAATACCAAAGTATTAGGCTGACATCGGTCAAGGCGCTTAAAACTGACATCAGGACGTCAGGGTACAAAAGCGCATGACCGACGTCATATCCTCAGTCTTTTCTTGCCCCAGATGTCAGAAGGCCCTAAAAAGAAAGGCCAAAGCCAGAAAACAGCAAAGAACAACCAACCACCCCTGCACTAACAATATTTACAAAATTTACAACCCAAACCACACAACCACCTCTAACTACAGAGGGGAAGGAGGGAGGGTAAATTGGACTGCAGCAATGTGGATCTTCGAACATCTACATTTATGGTAGGTACAAAACTGTACTATGTTCTTCATCTCACATTGCTGCAGTCCTTACATATGGGTAGAATCCCAAAGCAGAGGTAAGGGAGGATGGCAAAACTATAAAGCATTAGGAGCTGCCAAAATGCCCTGTAAAATTGCAGTGGCAAAACCAGCCCTAGATTTAGAGTAAAGTGGAAGGTGGTAATGCTTAGAGAAAGTATGCACTGAACTCCAAGTAGCTGCCTCCAAAATATCTTTTGTTGCCACTCCCCTTAAAAAAGCTGTAGAAGTGGCAGTAGCCCTAGTGGAATGAGGCCTAATCCCAGCTGGAATCTCCTTACCATGATGGGAATAACAGAAAGCAATACAAAAACCAATCCACTTAGAAATAGTTTGTTTTGAAACAGGTTTGCCCTGAGAACCCAAAGCAAATGAAACAAACAACTGCTGAGACTGCCTGAACCCTTTAGTTCTGCTCAAATATCGCAACTGTCTGTGGATATCCAAAGTGTGCAAAATCTTCTCCCCTTTATTTTGGGGGTTTGCATAAAAAGTAGGCAAATTAATAGTTTGGTTTAAAGCCACACTAGAAACCACTTTAGGCATAAAGGAAGGGTTAGTACGCAAAGACACCCTATCCTTGTGGAAAATTAAGAAAGGCTCAACCGCCATAAGGGCCTGCAATTCAGAAACCCTTCTCGCAGAGGTAATGGCCAACAAAAAAGCAGTCTTCCATGACAAATATTTCAACTCGGCAGTAGCTGCAAGCTCAAATGGTTGTAGAGTGAGTTTCTCCAACACAAAATTGAGATCCCAAGGAGGAGTAGGAGCTCTACGTGGGGGTCTTATATTCTTTGCCCCTCTAAGGAATTGCTTAAACAAAGGATGAGAAAATAATGGAGGGTCACAGTCATAGTGAGCAGAAATTGCTGCAGCATGAACCTTTATAGAGGAGAAGGACAAACCTTTGTCCAATAACTCAGTAAGGTATTGAAGAGCAACACTTAAATTAGGTTTAGAAACATCAAAGTCCTTTGCTGTACTCCAAATTAAAAATCTCCTCCATTTATCTGCGTAAACTTTCCTTGTACTAGGCCTTCTGGCCTCCAGAATAACATTCAAAACTTGTTGTGGAAGCTGAGACCCTCCACGGTTTAAAACAGAATATGCCAGGCTGTTAGATGCAGAGAGTGAAGTTTGACATTGAGTAAATAACTGTTCTCCTGAGACAGCAGGTGTGGAATCGAAGGCAAAGGCCATGGAGGCTCCCGAACCAGACTTCTCAGTAATGGGTACCAGTGCTGTTGAGGCCAATCCGGAGCTATTAAAATCATGGTTGGCTTGTCCTGTCTGACCTTCAGGAGTACCTTTGGGAGGAGAGGCAGTGGTGGAAAGGCATACACGTGAAGATTGCTCCAATTGAATGAGAGAGCATCCACTTTCCAAGCTGTGGGATGAAACCTTTTTGTGCAAAACTTTGGCAACTGGTAATTTAGTGGAGAAGCGAACAGATCTATGTCTGGAGTTCCCCATAACACTGTCAATTCTTGAAATACATGAGGATCCAATTTCCACTCGTGGGGATCCATAATTTGTCTGCTCAACACATCTGCTAAGGAGTTCTGTGTTCCTGGCAGAAACCTTGCCTGAAGATTTAGCTGTAAACTGAGAGCAGTCTCCCACAAAATCATTGCTTGTCTGCATAGAGGGTATGAATGTGTCCCCCCTTGCTTGTTGATGTAACACATGACAGTTGTGTTGTCTGTTTGAATCAACACCTGCCCTGGAAGAAGTAAATCCTTGAAAGCTATCAATGCAAATTGGACTGCTAACATCTCCTTCAAGTTGATATGTAAATGTTGAAGTCTGGCAGGCCACGTGTCTTGTACCCACTTTCCATTTAGATGAGCTCCCCAAGCTTTGTCTGAGGCATCTGTCGTTAGAATCTGACTCGCCTCTGGTCGGGTCACAGAGAGTCCCTTGTTTAGGTGACATTCCTGAGCCCACCACAAAAATTCCTTTTGAATGCAAGGTATTATCTGAATGACAGTGTCCATATCTTGGCAGTGTTGCGTCCATACATTTTTGAGATACCATTGTAGCTTCCTCATATGCAGTTTGGCATTGGGAAGTACCAGAATACAAGATGCCATGAACCCCAAGGCTTGAAGGACTGTCCTTGCAGTCAGCCTGGACTGACGAGACAATTGATGGAAATAAAGAGAAAGATTCTTTTGTTTGTCCGGGGTCAAAAGGCCATCTGGGATGCTGTATTCAGTCTCACACCCAGAAAGCACATATCCTGAGAGGGTACTAGACTGGACTTTATTTCGTTCACAGAATACCCTAGGCATCTTAACACTGCCATCACATACTGTAAATGATGAAGAAGTTCGTCCTTTCCTTGAGCCAGAATCAGGCAATCGTCCAAATAAGGATAGATTTGTATTCCTCTTAGCCTGAAGAAAGCTACCACTGGAGCCAGAACCTTCGTGAACACTCTGGGCAGTAGATAAGCCAAAGGGCAATGCAGAGAACTGATAATGAAAAGTCCCAGCCCGAAAACGCAGATACTTCCTGCAACTGGGCCTGATAGGAACATGAAGGTAAGCTTCCTTGAGATCCAGAGTCACCATCCAGTGATCTTTGCCCAGCAGAGGTAAAAGCTGTTGTAACGTCAACATTTTGAACTTGGGAATGTCCAGATATGTGTTGAGGATAGATAAATCCAAAATTGGTCTCCACGTGTTCCCTTTCTTTGGTACTAGAAACAGGCGAGAATAAAATCCTAGGCCCACTTCTGGCAGAGGGACCGGTTGTATAGCTCCTATTTGAAGTAGTAGAGTAATCTGTTTGTGAGCCTCTAGTCTTTGCTGAGGAGGAACGTCTGGCATGCCTTTGAAAGGGGGCAAGGTATGGAAATAAAACTTGTAACCTTGGTGTATGATATCCAATACCCATTTGTCCTGGGTAATTAAAATCCAATTTTCCTTGAAGAGTGCCAACCGTCCTCCCAAAGGTGCTGCCAGGCAAGAAGGATCTGGCAGCTGAAAGAGTAGGTCATTGGGCCTGTTTACGAAAGGACTGGCCCCTGCCCTCACTCGAAGATTGTGCAGGTGAACTCCATGTTCTAGGTCTGAAGGAACTCTGAGCTCTGCCCCTACCACGTCTAGACCTACCCCTAGACTGAGAATCAGAAGAAGGATCGTCCACCCCTTAGCAGGCCAATTTCTACTAAACTTCGGAGGCTGAACTTGCAAAAAATCTTTAACAGTCTGCATAGACTTAGCCTTGTCCTCCATTTTCTTCAAGACTGACTCCACAGGTGGACCAAACAACACTTCAGACTGCAAAGGAGCATCCAAAATCCTTGTCTTAACATGGTCAGATAAATTCTGATCCTTAAGCCAGGCGTGCCTGCGAAGAACTGAACCAGTGGCAGCCACCCTAGAAGAGGCCTGCACAGCATCAAAACCACACTGTAAAGAATGCTTACCCACCTGTTCAGAGACATGCACCAAATCTTGTAATTCTTTACACTCAATGCCTTCTGCCAGAGCATCCACCTTAGATTTCAATTGAGAAAGAAGAAAATTTTGATATTTCAACATATGAAACTGGCAATTCAAAGCCCTCATTGCTAAGGTAGAAGATGTATAGATCTTCTTTCCCCATCTATCCAAAGCCCTGGCCTCTTTATCTAGAGGAACCAGGTTCTTTACAACAGAGGCCCTGACACCCTTAGGTCCCTGACTAATAGTTTCTGGGTCCGCCCTAGGACTCTTATATAGATATTTATGAGCCTCAGGCACCCTGTAATACCTATCCGGTTTAACAGGCGCAGGAGGCAGAGAATCAGGATTAAGAGAAGCCTCTGAAAACACATCTTGCACAACATCCAGAACAGGGGGTATAGCTAAGGGCCTATGTTGAGGTAAAAACAAAAATTCCCTAAGCCTTTTCCGTGAATCAGAGAAGTCCTGACCTTCCCACTTAAAATGTTCCCTCATAGAATGAAGTGTCTCTGAAAAAGAAAAATCCTCTGGAGGAGAAGCAGAAGGAGTGGAATCTTCTGCATCAGAATCAGAATAAGGAGAGTACTCTTGCAAGTCTTCATCCGAAGACTCTGAAACATCCAAAGCCTGTACAAAACTTTCCAACTCTGGCTCCACCCTAGGCCTCTTATCAGGAGGGGGCAAAGAACCTCTAATCAGAGTAATCAAATCTTCTGCCATTTTAAGCATGTGCTTCTTAGGCACAGACCCTGCTGAACTAGGACTGACACCAACAGAAGCTAAACCTGGCCTGCCTCTGGAAGAAGCCTTGGAAACAGAAGGAGAGGGTCTAACCACCCTGGGAAGGGAGGGGAGTACAGAAACCTGAGAAGCCCCTTCAGCCTGACCTGCCTCTTGAGAGGCCACATCCTGCAAAATCAAAGTCTCCCCCTGAGACTCCAGAGAAGCCTCCATCAGAACCACCGGTTCCACTGAAGCCTCTAAAGAACTGGCGTCCGGAACGGACGACTCATCTTGCCTAGGTTTAACCGCTTTGTCTTTGCGCTTCTTCATGGAAGCGGGCGTCGGAGTATCCGACGGCATATTATAATTGCACCGCTTACCGAAGACCAGCCTAGCACAATCCAACCTTCGCTTAATTGTGCGCTTATTAAACCTAGCACAAAAGCGACACCCGACTACATCGTGCTCAGGCCCCAAACAAGGAATGCACAAAGAATGATAATCCCTATGCGGTATCTGTTTCCCACAAGAAATACAATTATTCACTTTTTCTGACATCCGGTAATACACTGAGGCAAGAAAAAAACAAAATATTCCCCAACGGGGTACTTAGCCAACTTGGATTCGGTCTGAAACTCCGAACTCGAAAAATTTCAGAACGCCGAACGGCACTTGCAACGCTGCTTCTGCATCGGACCATGCGGCAAAAAAGACTGAGGATATGACGTCGGTCATGCGCTTTTGTACCCTGTCGTCCTGATGTCAGTTTTAAGCGCCTTGACCGACGTCAGCCTAATACTTTGGTATTCGGGCCGAACGAGGACAGCGGACTACCCATATGTAAGGACTGCAGCAATGTGAGATGAAGAACATCAACTTGAAAACCCAGCTCTAGATCCAACTGTCAATGACAACTAAGCTTTACATCTTTTCTCTACTGTATAAAACTGCGTATGTTGTTACTGGAGCTTTTTCCCTGGGTTTTTGTTGAAAAGGGGCTACCACAGCTCAGTCAGACTACCCCAGTCAACCAAAGCAATAAATAAACTAACTACGATGCTGCACTGAAATGAATGGTGCACACAGTCTGTGTTTCACTTTATGTTTTATTTTACTCCTTCCTTTAACAGAAGTGCATAAGTGGGTTTGCGGGGTTATTTTAAATATATCTATGGTATTTTAGGGTTGTGCATGTGCCACTGTATCGTGTTGTGAATTTTCACATTAGTTTTTAGTGAACAGGGTAAGCACAGCAGGTTTAGGCAAATTTTAAAAGTTCTGATGGTGTCACAAGAATGCAGGTAGACTTGTAATGGAACACTAAGAGCGCAGATAAAAAAGAAATGTATGCAGTACGCCACACATGTATTATTGGCCTGTTCACACCCGTCACCTGGGATCAACCATTACAATAAATTCATACGTGTATGTAATATATATGTGTGTGTGTGTGTGTGTGTGTGTGTGTCTGTGTGTGTAGATTTACTACCATTAGTCAGTCTGCAGAAATGTCGAAACACACTGACAAACAACGTCAACACGCTACTGCCTGCACTCTGAGGCTAATCCTCATAACATGCAAAAACGAAAGAGTATTGTGTATTTGTATATTTCATATACATGCATATTTAAGCCCACCTGTGTAATTCAGGGGGTTGATTGAACCAGCTTGGACTATACACACACACACACACACACACACACACACACACACATACACACACAGTGGCAATTCACTTAGCCAAACGTTCATTTGCTCGACCAAGTGAATTGTGTAATGCTTTTACTGAATGTTCATTTTACAGAATGTCTCTATTGTCCAATTTGCATTTTACAGAAAAAAGTAAGTTGGTAACTATTAGGGATGGACGTTTGTGTGTGAATGTTTGCGAGTTTTAGAGTAAGGGCTAGCTAACGGGACAGGTTTGGTTGTGGGGTACGCTTATTACCTGTACCTGTCACACGCAGTGGTACTGTTAGGGAATGTTTTCTTTTTTTCAGAAGGCGAGGTGCACAGTTGGGGTAAATGCTGGTAAAGTGTTGGCACATATAAGTAAAGTGGTGCAGACATCCTTCTTACCCATGTGTGCTAACTATAACCTTTAAACTAACAACATCACTGCACATAATAGTCAAAAAAAGATACTAAACATATAATGGCTTTTTTGGCAAGGAGGATTTGTTTGTGTTGGTGTGTCACTGATCACAAAATGAGACTGTCTCTTTGCAATCATTCTTATGGGGGTTGAGGGGGTTTACCTTAATTTGGAGAGGTTAGTTTTGGTGATTGTGTTTGTTGATTAATGTAGCTTTTGGTTAGAAGTTTTTTTTTCGTTTTTTTGTTTTTTTTGCCATTTGAGATTTTTAACTACACACATACACACACACACACACACACACACACACACACACACACACACACACACACACACACACACACACAAATGTAGATATATTATTAAGGGCACAGTGGAAGAAACAACACCCCTGCAGAATGGTCTTGCACAAACAATGGTCTCATGGTCTTCACGTTACAATGAGGTGACCTAAGAGCAAACACGAACATCAATGAGCAGTTAATCCTGATGAAAAGGTCACTTAGTGGTCGATACGTTCAAAATATCCATGCATGTGCAGCTTATCATATCCAAGTTCAGGAAACCTTGCCAGTCTGCGCAGAACATCTTTCCTTTCCCTTCCTGATGCTAGTCTTGCCCGTAACATAAAGTGCATGTCTTCCCCGTAACATAAAGTGCATGTCTTCCCCGTAACATAAAGTGCATGTCTTCCCCGTAACATAAAGTGCATGTCTTGCCCGTAACATAAAGTGCATGTCTTGCCCGTAACATAAAGTGCATTGCTTTGCACTCCTTTGTCTCTGGTACACTTATCCTGGCAATCTCAACCTGTTCCACCAGTCTCAAAACATACAAAAGGAATCCAAGGTTTGGTGCTACTGCATCCCAGTACAAGGTGAAAACAAAGTGCATTCATGACTGAGGTGTCTACATTTACATGCGGATATCACTACAGCCAGGAACAGCTTCTAGCCCGCTGCTCAGTACCTGGCTAACATGCTTACCTGACAACTGCTACCTGAGATCATGACACTACAATTGCTCCATCGTATACAGGAATAAATCCCTGACTATGACTGAGACAGCCCAACTTCGAACATCAGTTCAAGTACTGCAGAAGGTGAGTAAAAGGGGGTGGGAGTGAGTGACTGATGCTGGGAAACCCATATGAAGAGAAGGGATGTCAGGTCACCTGCAGTTCTGCCGCCAGCAAGTACAGGTTTGCAGACATTGAAAAGGCACAATGATTGAGAGACTTGGCTTGCTGCTACCAAGCCAGTGATGGTATCCCTCATTAGCAGACGTAGGAAAGCTCATGCTTACACATAGAAGGCTTAGCAGACAGACCTTCATGGTAATGTGACTACCTATGTCAACAGTCCAGGAGTGGAGCTAGCACCGTAAGAAACATCCTTGTAGCTGCATCAAGACTTATGAACCAAGAAACAAACCACCTCCATCACTGTGTGTGTATAACAGACAGGCCGTCTCATTTGCAGTTACCCCTATGCTAGGGATTCCACAGTGTCAGCAGAACGAATAGGCTCAAGACCTGGAGGAGGGGAACTGATGGTTGGTAGCTATGGAGGGAAGAAGGACCTATAAAAAGTGCAAAAGGCTTTCTCTGAGACTTGTATTTTTCATTATCTTGAGGAACTTTGTGTAATTAGGGTTGCCACCTTTCGTTGTGGTCAAAACCAGACCAAGGCCACATCCATCACACCTCCCATAACCATCTCCTCCCCTCTTCCTGCCCACATTCTATCCATTTCATGGCATCGGTTTCACGTCAGCTGAGGAAGAATACCCTCTTTTGCTTTTGCAAAGCCTTTTTCCTGCCAATTTACTATGGTTTTCTGTAAAAAAGCATACTAAATCTGCTGATTTGACAAACTCTGACAGTCTGTTTATTTTTATGAAACAGAATACTGGAGTTTGTATAGTGTTTTCCAGACTAATGGACAACTGGTTTGATTTCCGGATAGTCTGGGGAAAAAACGGATAGGTGGCAATGCTATGTGTAATCTTGATATTACCCCTTAGCTGGTAAACAATGCCATAGGCCCTTTAGTGATGGCTGGTAACTATGATGTCCTGTGACATACATAAAGCCGGAGAAATGCACAGCAACAGCGTAATGACCTCAGGCTCTCATACCACAGTTCAAATACTGAGATGGAACAAAGTCTAGGGCTGGTGTGCTGCTGGTAGATTTACAGTTTAGTATATTCTAGGACATGCTGCAGGAGAAAGTACTAGTTATGTAATAGACTTACAAAAAGAAAAGCTTTGGATATTTTCTCCCTCTCTTTTTTACGTGCTTTTTCTTCTTATACCGACTGACCATCAGCATCTCACTTTTTTTCAGGGTCATGATTTAGACTACTATAAGGCTTCCTAAGCAACCCCAGTGTTTCACCCACAGTCACTTAACATACACTTCTCAGAAACGGGAAATGCACTGCATACCTGGATTGGAGCACGCATGTTTCCATACACCTCTTTCTGGCTACAAATACAAAGCACTGTTTAGTACTCAGGTGTAGAGCTGCTGATGTGCTCACCTGGTGAGGTCTTGTAGCTTCCACCAAAGCTCTCCAGTGTGACAGATCAGACAGTCTCACCCCCCCCCCCAAACCCCCAGATGGATAAGCTGGCATTAGCTGGTAGCTCATCCTTCCCAAGTAGTTCTTCCAACCCTCAGGCTGCTAATGGATCTCAGGTTATCTAAGTCACAGTTATGGCTCTGTCTCCCTGTGGTATCCAGCTCTCTCGTTAAAGTGTGTTTAAAAAAAAGAATAAAACATTACTTTTACGTTTTTGCAGGGGGGCAAGCCCCACTGCACCCCCACACCCCCCTACTTAAATATTCTCACTCCGAGGTCGTATTACAGTGGGGAAAAGGGAATTTTCCCTTATCCCCATTGTAGTGCAATCTCTGCAACAGGCATACTTACACGAAAGTGCCTTTCGGTGAAAAGCACTTTTGCGCAAGTATGCCCGGCCAAATCTGTTTCGGTTATGTTGCCGTTTGGTCATCCGTATGGATCCCATATATATATATATATATATATATATATATATATATAGAGAGAGAGAGAGCTACTCCAAAACATCAAAAGCCCACAATATCAAAGACCAAATCCCTGAGCCGAAAGCATCAAAATGTCATTTCAGAGAATGACCAGCTCACTGAATCCATTCTCAGGTAAGTAACCACTCATACCACAACTAACAAAAATGAAACTGCGCCATCCTCCCAACTAAATTTACCAACTCCAAGATCACACTACACTTGGGAAAAGGGCAAAGTCCACCTTGTTGACCAACAGATTACTTACTATGGGAATGGGTTCACCAATCTGGTCATTCGCTGAAGTGAGGTTTTGATACTTTCGTCTCGATGATTTGGTTTTCGATATTGTGGGTTTTCAATGTTTTCAGGTAGACCCATATACATATATATACACACACACACACACACACACACACACACACACAAACACACACATATATGGCTATGCATACAAATATATACATATATATATATATATATATATATATATATATACACACACAAGCATATATATGTTTATAAGATTATAATCACATGCTCGATGCATGAAACGTAAAGTCAAGCTGCGTGGACCCCCACATTCCAACTGTCGAAATGTCAAATACTGACATTACTGACTGTCCAGACTTGCTCCCCTTCCAGACCCGTGTTAGTGCTTGATCTTGGGTCTGGAACAGTAGGGAATTTTGGCATTCAAAATAGTTTTCTGGTTTGCTGGTATTCAAAATTCTGACTTTCGAGAAAAGGTTTCGGGGAATGCTCAACTCTACCTTCCGAGTGTCAAGCATTCAGTAGTAAACCATATACATAAAATACCTGGGGGACAACGCAGCTCAACCAATTCACCTTAAATGCGTGTCTATGTGCCTTCCTACGTTATGAACCACAGCAATGCTGTTTTGTTACTCTGTTCACTGGTTCCAGCCTATAAATATCTTGCTAAATGACTGGCTGCATGCAGTAAGACAAAAACAAATTGGAAGGATCTTACACTATCAGTTGTACATACGTTATGCAGGTCTTGATAATCAAGACCTTTTCTCTTGTTTACTTTTAATGTGCTTCTACAGTTGGACTTCTAACTTTTGTTATAAAATTTTTGTAGACAAAAAACTACATCTTAAAAGATATCTAAACAGAGAGTTCCTATGTATCTAACAGCTAGTGAAAAAGAACAAACTGCAACGTAAAGAACAAAACATGGAATGTTGTATCTGCTGTCAATTCATCTGCAGGCCTGCACATTCCCTGATAAAAGAGCCCATAGATAAGAGAGCCCATACGTATGACAGCGTGTTCTTCCAACGTGAGGATATAAATGGTTAGGCTGCAAAGAACAGACGGCTTGGCAGCTGGTGAGAAAAATAATGCCTTTAGAAACTATTTAACTTCCTTCTGATGATCAGTCTGCACTGAGGTTTGCTCTGTCTGAAAGATATGCAGCATAACCCACAGTGCAATGTAGTGAAGGCTAAAACACAATGAAGCACTTAACTAAATCTTGCAATATTCTTCTTTCGTTATGTAGTTCATGCTTCTATATACTAGACCTCTTCAGGCCTCTCCAGTGCAACCTTGTTATCCAGTTTCATGAAGGTCTTAATTGGTATGGCTTCCAGTATGGTAAAAAGAAGCCAAACAGTGGTTCTTCAAATGGTGTTGCTGTAGGAGAGGATTTCTTCTTACCATCACCGTACAGAGACTGTGGAGCTGGCTACATTAACAGTGGAGGGGTTCACAAGCACAGTCCCCTTCATGGGGGTGCAGGCTAGGAAGGCATTTTCCCCATGAAAAACAGCTGCATTCATATTTTCAGCAGAATGGATTTTTAACCAGGTTGTTACAGCTGAAAGTTTATTCAGTTTCACCAACAACTGAAAACTGGACAAGAGCTGCACTTCACAAGGATCTCGCCATTGCAACCTCTCTAATCCAGCTTCCAGCCACATACCTCACACATCCGAGTCAGCCTTTTCAAAGGCTCAATTAGAAAGTAGGATTGATTTTTCCAGGGCACAGAACGGTTACTCAAAAGTGCCAATGAGTCCCTGTGTTCTCACCTTCGCAGCATAGCTATGTTTAGTTTCTGAGTTGCTAGTTATTTGCAGGACTCCAAAACAATACAAATACTAAACTGTAGCTAAATTCCTAACCAGCCCATCCATTTTAGGGTCAATTTTATGAAATGTAATCACCTATCTAAATGCACCATGTAGTTTTCAGAGACCAATCCTTCTAGTCAGCAGAACATCACATAGCCTGGTGGCTCAAGTCTGCCTTTCGCCTACATGCTGTGGGACTGCAGCCTTATTCCAGAATTCTGTATCCTAACAGCTGGTTAAATTTCCAACAATGGGCTGACAATCTGGAAGTATCCCCACTCTGAACTCCATATTTCTTGCTATCACTTTGCTGGTAACATCACAGTTCTCTGCCATTTATTAAACCATAAGACAGGCAAAAATCAGCAAATACACACAACATAACAGCTGTTTTACAAACATCTGAAAAACATGATAAATTACAAGCAAGCAGCTGATTATCAGGCTAATATTGCTACTTTTTCCAATATCGTAAAATGTGACATTTCACATTCTGAAATCCTTAGCATGACCAGCCACATCACTTTTCAAACTTTAGTTGATTAGGAAACAAAGCAACCGTTAGATTTGTGGAATTGGGCACGACAAATGGGTAAGAAAAGAAAAGCCTTAAACGTCTGAGCACATGTACAAAGCAATATGCTCCAGAGAAACTCAAATGAATGACGCAGTAGGACCTGAGATAGTTTCACTCCTCTTACAGCAAGGATCATTGCCACATTAGCTTCCTATATGGGAAATCCGTTTTATCTAATAAATATGCAAAAAAAAGATGTCATTAGTGTAAGAGTCTATGAAACCGCAACACTAGGCACTGACAAACTGGAAACAACAGAAGTTGTTAGGTACATACAGTACAGTAATGGATACAACTACAGAGGGGAGACACTTCAACTTAGCCTAGCTGGCATAAAAGGAGTGATTTCTGGCTCAGAAATTGTAGTTTTAAGGCTGTTAGAGCACTTTTTCCATCTCCTTCAACTTTCTCGACTAAAAGCCCGCATTTCCATTTTTCTCGCCTTTCCTGTAACTAGTCTAGACCAGGTACAGTTTTGCTGTAACCAGGACTTGTAAGCTTCTGAGCCCCCCAAGCCTCTCTGTGTTGGAGGGAAGCCTTCTAGCTTGTCAGTGGGAGTGATAAGCACTAGCTAGCCTATCTACCACAAGAGGAGTGGTTTCTGGCCCAGAATTTGTAGTTTATTGGCCTTTTGGGAATTTTTCCATCTCTTTCAACTTTCTGGTTTTAAAGCCTGCATTGCACTTGTTTCCCACCCTTCCTGTAACTAGTCTAGTCCAGATACAGATTTGCTGTATCCAGGATTGTTTGTAAGCTTCTGAGTGGTGCCAAAGTCTGCTCTTCAAATTTTCCCTTAGATCTGCTAGTTCTCTCCTCTCCTGCACTTTTACTAGCTTATTAGTCTAGCACTTTACCATATCAGACCTCTTGTAGCAATTACTGTAGCACACAAAAGTGCTACCAGCACAAAACGTTCTACAAGGAAACAGCAGTACTTATTATTAATGCCCACCTCTCCAGGCATGTCTAAAGGTCAGTTCCCTGTCCTTTCTCCTATTAACCCGGTGAACTTGGGCATCCTGAGGCAATGTAGCAACTGCCTCATGTACACCGACAGCCGTCTCCTCTTACCTCCCAGCACTCAGACTTGTGAGAGATGCACTTATATATCCAAATTGGAAGCCACGCATTCTCCAGCCAAGACCAGAATAGCAGGTCAAGAGGAGAAGGTCAACACTTGCACCACACCACATGGAACACATAGCCATCCAGAACACACACCAGCACTGCCTTCACATAAAAATACAAACCACACACCCACCTTCGCTGAGGCTCTCAATAAAAATCTACCCAAGCAGCACAGACTCCAAGGCAGAAATGCATTTGACCACCACAACACAACACTAATCATGAGACACAACTCTCCTAAACAGTGTGCCACTCAGCCAAAGCCTCTAAGGTAAAACAGCATGCCCAGCACACTAGTCATAGGTGACTCGATAGTGAGGCACACTGATGTCCCACTCACTAAGTTAAATAAGGAGAAAGTAACAGTCAGCTACCTGTCAGGTGCCAGGATCCGCCATATAACCCATGCACTCAGGTTCATAGATTAGTACTAGGCTAACTGCCCTTGCGAGACATTTTAAGCCTAGCCATTTATCCGCTGTGAGATTCAATCCCTGTACTTTGTGTTTGTAAGGCAAACACCTTAACCATTAGGCCACCCTCCCAACCCCCTCAGGTCCCTCAACAACAGGTACAAATATGACTCTGTCGTTGTACATGTGGGTGTGAATGACCTGAGACGTACCTCCCTGGACTACATGAAAAGAGACACAAAGAAGCTCTCAGATTATGTAGCTCAGGTGGGTATGACCGTAGCCCTGAGCAGCATCCTACCATTGCCCAGAATGATACCACAGTACAAGCAGAAAATGATTGATTTCAACAACTGGCTAAGTTTCTGGTGTCATTCTAAGGGGATCCAGTATCTGTCTGCCTGGGATGATATGACTGACAGACCTCGATGCTTTGCCAGAGATGGCCTGCATCTGTCACCGCTGGGCTTCCGGATACTGGCCAAGGTTCTTGCCACCCCTATATTGCCTTTTTTAGGCGGTGTTCCAAAGACCAAATTACCACCGTAACAGCTATAAACAAATGCAATCAGAGGGTCATGCTGCTCAATGCTAGAAGTCTAAATCTCAAAATGCACTAGCTCGAAGCACTCCTTAAAATGGAGAACATTGACATTTGTGCTGTAATAGAGACCTGGTTCAAGGCAGCAGAAGGCACCCCTGCACTACCATGCTATAACTCCTTCCACACCTTTTAGCCCCAGAACTTGGGCTGAAGCTCTAAAGGTGGTAGCGTTTCCATATTCATAAAGGATGCGCACACCACCAGACTGGTACCCCAACATAATGCATCAGAGATACTTCAGGTGCAGTTAACATTGGGTAAGACAGAGATTCAAGTCGAAGCCTGTTATAGGTCCCCAACCATGTCCCAAGATACTCACTCCACGTTCCTCAGCACCCTGGAGAATATTAGGGTCCAATCTAACACACTCATACTGGGCGACTTCAACTACGCCTTCATTAACTGGGAAAACTACTCATGTACCAATACACTTGCCCAAAGTTTCCTGGAGTTCATTAATTCCATTGCCCTGGACCAGCTCATTCTTAATCCCACTAGAGGTAGCAACATTCTTGACCTGGTCATTATTAACATGGACGACTGTTGCTCTACACCAATAGTCAACTACTCCCTGGTTAGATCCGACCACAAACAAATCACCTTGGAAATCCCCCCCCCATGCAAAGATAACGACCATGAAAAACTTCTCTAAAGCTAACTCTGGGATCCTAAGAACAGAGGTGGCTAACTGCACGGCACCCATGCAAATGAAGAATACTTGCATGACCACCAAAGCATACGCCAATGCACTGTACGAACACGTACAGAAATGCAAGGAACTCACCATAATCAATAGAACCAAGAAGCTCTGCTCCAAAAACAGGAAGCCAACCTGGTGGTCCCCTGCCATAAACAAACTCTACAACAGAAGGAGGAAACTGATGCAGAATAAGGTGAAGTCCCAAGACTGGAAAAACTCCCTTATCAGCCTTAACAAAAAGTTGAGATCCCTCATCAAATCCTCTAAAGCTAGTTATGAAAACAGCAATGCAGCAGATAGTAAAGACAACCACAAGGTCTTCTACAGTTATGTAAAGAACCTCCATGGCAATACCCAGATTTGCCCTGAGCTACTGAACAAAGGTACGTCCTATACCGAGCCAACAGATATTGCCAATATACTGGCTGACATATTCAGTGCCAACTTTTACCTTCTCTCCCCCACAAAGGACCAATCACAACACCAGTAGACTGCCAGGCACCAGTATTACTGCAGCACAGGTTAAAACAGCACTGTCTAAGGCCAAGAATACAGGTTCTATGGGACCTGACAATATCTCTGGCTGTGTTCTACATGAACTACAAAGTGAAGTGGCACCTCACCTGTGTGCCCTGTTCAATCACAGCCTCATCTCAAGCTGTGTCCCTACCGAATGGCGTAGTGCTATAGTCATCCCTCTCCACAAAGGAGGAGCGACTACAGACCCTCGGAACTATCACCCCATTAGCCTGACAAGTCTGATAAGTAAAGCTATGGAACGCATCATCATGGACCTAATAAACAAGGGTATAGGGAATCTACAAACTCTGGATTCTACACAGTTTGGTTTTGTGAAGGGTAAATCATGCCTGCTCAACTTGGTCGACTTTTTTGAGTCAGTCACCAGAGCTGTTGATGAAGGCAAGGTGGTTCATACAGCCTACCTTGATCTGGCCAAGGACTTTGATACCATTCCCCACTCAGGAATCATAGAAACACTCTCTAAGCTAGGCATCAACCCCTATATCACTATGTGGACTGCAAAGTGGCTCACAGATAGAACCCACGGTGTGAAAGTAGCTGACTCCAAGTCAAACTGCTGTCCAGTCACGAGTGGAGTCCCGCAGGGATCAGTCCTGAGACCTTTCCTGTTTGGTAGCTACTTCTCAGAAGTCCAGTCCAACACAAAGGGACTCTGGCTGACAAAGTTCGCAAACGACTGGAAGTTGGGAGCCATTATTAAGTCCCCAAGTGATGTTGACATCCTACAAAAAGGCCTTACTGAGACCAACGACTGGTGTCAGAACCATGGCCTTAAGCTCAATGCCAAATATGTGTCATCATCCCCTTTCGGAAAAACCCAGTTCCTATGAACTACCACATCGATGGTAGTCCACTGAACACAGAAGGTGAATAAGAGATCTGGGAAGACAGGTTGACAGCAACCTCTCTTTTGACCACCACACTGCCACTGTGGTCAGAAAGTCCTTCTATGTGACACAACTCATTACTAAGGGTTTTGCATCCAGGAAGAAAGAGGTCATTGTCTCCCTCTACTCTTCCCTCATTTGGCCAATCATCGAGTATAATGCCCCATTTGGCATGTACCTCACTAGACACCTGCAACAACTGGAGAGGCTGCAAAAGTACCTCACAAAGAGGATCCTAGGCCTTAAACACTTGTCCTATATGGACAGACTCAAAACACTCAACTATTCTCTGTCTCATATCGCCTTAGAGATGATCTCTGCTCGACTTACAAAGTCATGTCTGACCCAGCTTTGTTAGAAATGCTACATCTAAAGAAATCCCTCCGCACCATACGCTCCAGAGACCTCAACCTCATTACCACAATCAACAGAACATGCAGGAGGGACAGGTTCATAACCTAGAGACTGCTCATGCTCTGGAATAGACTTCCCATACATGTCAAGCAGAGCACCTCACTGGCCCTCTTCAAGAGAAATCTTGATGAGTGCATGGGAAATAGAAAATTCACCCCGTGGATCACTCCAGTGGCTCTGCTTGACAGAGGCTCTGGGAGCTAAGGTCAGGTGGCATGATGCCATGGTAATCCTATGGGCTAGGCTTGTAAAGGCCCCAGGGCTATTACCTAGTACTCACCTTTGAACCTATGAACCTATGAAAACTAAAAGAAGGAGATGGTAAGAAGTAGAAGGGGAAAGTGTTCCATGTAACTAGGAAAATAATTTAATTTAGGGACAGAAGGATCATAACTAGCTGAAGAACAACAGTTACTACCATTCCGAGAACATACTGCATCTCATATGACTGAGATACAGCTTAACAAACTAGATAACTTGAACAAACTGTCAAAAAAACAAGTAACGCAGGAGTCCAAACCAAAGGAAGCCAGACAGTGAAGTAGAACTCTACTTCATTGACTGGCTTCCTTTGGTTTGGACTCCTGCGTTACTTGTTTTTGAGATACAGCTTAAGCTAAGTACTAAACTAAAACTTCAAATGAAAGGGCAGGGGTATAGACAGCTTTTTTCAATTTGCACTCTAATGTCATTTACTGCTACCTCCCCATGATCTCCACTGCCCCACCCCCCCATGTATCCCACTGCTCCACCCCAATGCATCCCACTGCCCTACCCTGATGCATCCATCCCACCAAAATTTAGTCTTCTGAGATGTCCACAGTCACTCTTAAATGGCATTTAGTAGCAGTGATTCACTGCAACAAGCCCTTATACACATCAAAGTCTGTTCTCACTGGAAGTTAGCATGGCCATTACTTGACAAGCCACAAATAAAGTTGAGACACCAAAAATACAACAGTGAGAAAAAAAAGCACAGCTTGGCCAAACACAAACTGGGTCCAAAACATTCGAGGCAGGTCATCAAGGGGCAATCAGCTGAAGCGTGACAATGTTATACACAAACTTGTTTTTATGGTGAAACATTAGAGTTACATGTCATAAAACAAGGACGCTGCCACAGTCAGCCCACACGAGTTTCTTTACATAACACAAGATCATGGACTTTGCATCTGTACTACATGGTCTGTGGTAAAAATGCTTTGGTTGGCAACACAATGCAGAGGAATGTCTCATACATACACACAAAAATACATGTCTAAACTCATAGAGAACATACCTCATTCTGGTTGTTAAATTCATGCTCCTTAATGTCCCACATTGAAAAGGTCTATTACAAAAATTCTTAACAAATGTGTAAGAAATATCAATACAAAGGTAATTCATCAAATAACCTTAACACAATGCTTACAAATATCCCCAATTTTAAAGTGTTCCTTTCTACTTCTGGACTTTTAAGCAAGTAATTGTGGAATGCAGTCAGTAAATAACATACGTATGATTTTCAGACTTTATAGTGGTGCTGTGGTACCGTTGTCGCCGAATGTGTAAGAAATATCAATACAAAGGTAATTCATCAAATAACCTTAACACAATGCTTACAAATATCCCCAATTTTAAAGTGTTCCTTTCTACTTCTGGACTTTTAAGCAAGTAATTGTGGAATGCAGTCAGTAAATAACATACGTATGATTTTCAGACTTTATAGTGGTGCTGTGGTACCGTTGTCGCGTCACAGTAAGACGTTGTCCTGTTCGATTCTCAGCTAGAGCGTCTTCTGGGTGGAGACATGCGTGAATGGGCGTACCTTCGTTGAAGGTTGTGCGTCAGGGCTGGCAATTCGGCACGTAAAAATCTACTGCCAATCTTTAGAGGACCGGAGTTCCGCTGTGGAGACCCCTAACCAGGAAGAGCCGAAAGACACAACAACAACATAGCTATCTGGAAATGTATGCTGATGCAAAATGTTATTCTGCTAACTTTCTGTAAACTGGAGCAGAATGTGTAGATTTTTGCCTCATATTTTTGGTCTGTTCTTCTGGAAAAACACTGATGACTGAAGTCACTAAATAATGACACACTCCAATTTCAGACCTTACATCCTTCAGAAAATGCATGCCATAGCCCAAACTATTCCTATGACTCCAAATAAACAAACTTTAAAGGAAATAAACACAATTTTACTAAAATTTCTTTGGTTCCCCAACAGAAATAGAATTGCTTTTACCCTTCACATTAGACATTGGGATAAAGGAGGCATTACCTTCCCAGATATTGAGACTTATATCAAAGCATCGATCTTTAGAACAATTAACTGAGGTGATCCAAAATGTTCTTCCAGTTGGAAGACTCTTTATACTATTGTTTTCTTAAACAAAAATAATATAACCAAAAATATCTTATGTTGAATGATCAAAACAATAAGCCATGGCACATTTTGTGTGTGAACTTTCAATATAATACCACAAAACCTACCAACCTAAGCTATACAAACTATGACTCTTTTAGAAAATCTTTAAACACCAATACAGATTTAAAATTATGGATAGAATTGCTATTTCCATTTGTTTCCACTAAATATGTTATTAACAAAATGCATAAAAATACTTTCACTCACTGGGAAACAAAGAACTTTATATGTTGGCAACACTGTATAAACTAATCAGAAATTACTAGATATTCAACATATATTAAAGTCATGTGACATCACAAATAATGACTGGCTAGTACTTCAAAGTGTACTTTCACATGCTCAGGATCTATGCAGAATAATCAACAATTCCTCGTTCAAAATAAATCCCAATTTAACAAATTTTACGTTTGAAATTATTTAGAACAACAATAATTGGTCAAATATAACATTAAAACTTTATACAATCTTAATGAGTTATAAAGTTAAAACTCATCAAAATTATTGGAATTTTGTCACAAAAGGACATACAATAACCCCATCAATGGAAAGTAAAACCAACTTACTGTATTCCACAAAATTAACTTCCACTTCACAATTTTGGAAGATACACACATGAACATTTCTGCATAGATCGTTTCTTACTCCCAGTAAACTTTAATTCAAGCAAAGAAGTTATTTGTTGGAGATGTTTACAAAAATGTGTGGCAAATTGAATACATGTTATACGATTGTACAAAGCTTAAAAAATATTGGGAAGAAATAGTAAATTTCTTCAAGCCACATTTTCTGATTCATTTGTATTAAAATCATTAATATTGTTAAATGTTAATGAAAAATGGAAATGAACAACAAAGATCTATATATACGCTGGACTTTAGTAGCTGTGGCATGGAAGTGCATTGCAAGAAAATGAAAATCTTCCACTGAACCAAGAATTGAAGAATTTGTGTGTCTATTGGAAGAAACAGCTTTGATGGAAGTCAAGGTCAAGGAACTGAGAAATGCACCAAGAGTTTGGAATAATAATCCCAGGAAGAAGCTCCTAGCTTTGATCAAGACTTTAAAAATGAATTCAGATAATCTTGACTGTTAATGAAGGAAAGAATACCTTTTTCCAATTGTTTTGAAACCTTCACAGATTGATTTTTCTTATATTAATTAAATTTAATCAGGTCAGATGTAAATATTGTACATAGTTTGTTATTTATGTCATCAACATGGTTATATGTATTCGATCACTGTCATAATGGTAAAATTAATAAAACATTTTTTAACAAAGAAAATGCATGCTAAAACAAAGTCTGTAATTCTGTCCAGCTCACTGATATAGGTGAACAAACTTATATATGCCCAGCAGGGCTGCTGTGGCAAATCCTGCCCTGTGCCTGGACTGTACATCCTGCTTGTAATATTTAGCATTTTGTATACACAAGTCTAATTATGTGATTACAGAGCGCAAAACAGTGACAGGCTCTTGAACAAACACCATCAAACTGTAAACTTTCAAGTTTATAAGAGCAATATTTAAAATCTGTCCCTATTTTTGGCCTTTGTCCCCTATTATGTTTGGCTTTGTCCAGATTCCTTCTTTCTCAGAATTCATAACCTCAGAATATAAATGCCAAAACAGATCCAGTTATTCCAACAACTCTTTAAATTTATAAGAACAATATTTAAAATCTGTTCTTATATTTTGGCCCTTGTCTCCCTATTATGTTTGTCTTTGTCCAAATTTCTTCTTTCTCAGAAAGGTATAGGTGACTTGCAAGCACTCACACAAAAAGAAAAACTTGTTAGTTTACAGTTTACTCAGCCTGACAAACACACGGTTTTGAATTTCAGTGTAACTGAATTTGTTTGACATTCTTTGCACTAGTTGCTTACAAAGCATATTGCTATCATTTTTCTGAACTTGATCATTCAATTATCTATACACATGCAAGTATTTTCATAGCCAACCAAAGTTCTGAAATGTTTTCGTCTAACCTTTCCACTATATTTGCTCTCGGATACCACCAATCAACCTTAACTAAACAAGCAGATCTTTACCCCGCATTTGCAAATATTATCAGTTTTCATATTCCAGGACTGTGATTCTGTAATAGTATCAAATAATATACAACAGAAATCAGTCGCAAGTTTACACTTCTAACGTGTAGTAAACAATGCTGCTACACATCCATAAAACTGTTGCTTTGAACAGCTGCATTGTTCAGAGAGTCCTTGGAAAGCCAGAGATTCTAGTGTGACATCAAAAATACATCAACTTCCTCGATCTACGGTTTGGGGATTCGCACATTTAACATTACTAGTGTACAAACACGATAAATTTGCAATTAGACTGATATTAAAAAGTGGTTAAGGAGCTTCAAAAAATAACCATTATATGCTTTTGTAGTTCATTTCACTTAGGTATTGAATCATCAAACACAATCAACACCTGTTTTGTTTTCTTGCTTTTCAGAACTACACAGAAATCTAATACCACTGTGCAGCTAAACTTTTCTGCAAAATTTTTTATAATTTTTTGGCCAGCTCCACAGCATACAGAGATAAAGCGCAGGCTGTGATCCTGACGAACTGTGATCAACTAGAGATTCAGACTCTGAAGAAGGCAAGCTGGGAGGGTGAGTGAGTCATCAGTGCTGGCTCACCATTCCTTCAAGGGGGGGGGGGCACAAGGTTAACAGCACTATCATGTTACTCTCGTACACAGCAGGCACGATTAGATTTTTGTGACTGAGGATCCATAAGTAACAGGGAGCAGCACTGTAGCACTGACAGATCCCACAAGCTCAGGCTACCATGTTGAGAAACAAGGTTAGGATCAAGCAGTTAAAACCTTGCATCTGCCTGGAAGATGGCCTTTCAATTCAAAAGCACACCTACAGGGGAGAAATGGACCGCCTGATTCATGCAGGGGATGTCGGTCAGCAGGCAATAGTAACAAAAAAACAGATTAAAAATAAACAGAAATCTGAATTTTGGGGACTATGCTATTTTAAACAGTGCTCTTAAAAATAATTAATGCCCACATTTAAAAAATGCAATGAAAAAGTGTTAACCTACATCATATGTTCACAGCTAGTTACTGGGCTTGCAGTCTGAATGACCATTCAGAAGTGTAGCCAATTAACTCAGTGGAACTGTGACATATTAATTACCCCAGTCAAGGATGTTCATGCCTCTCCACATTTAAAATTGCAGTTATCCACCAACTCATTGAGTGTGGCTTTAAAGGTAGCTAGGGTGTTACTCTGGTGTGCAGAGAAAGCCTGGTCCAAACAATGGGGATGCTTTGGGTTAAATATCACATCAGCAAAGCCTGTTCATGCTCTGATGAAGATTCAGACCTTTGATGCAGGAATTCATGATGATGACAGTTTTGTGTAGACAAAATAAAGTCCAAGATGGCAGGGTCTTTCACAGCACAGACCTTCAGGCAGATAACAACATGCAACAGCTTTGTACAAGACAGAATACAATGAAATGGATTTTACTCTCTCAGAGTAGATGAGGCAGCTTAGCCCAATAATTTCCTTAGTTAAAAATCTGAGGTTTCTTTCTCAGAATACTGTGTTTAGAGCATTACATGCCAACAAGGTACCGTATACAATGACAGGCCTAACAAAGATATAAACTATGACTTCCTTGGACAGAGAGAGATGCCTTTGGAAATTAACTGTGCTCGGCAGAAAGCTTTTCTAACTACAACAGATATGTAGTGATAGCAAGATGACAGTTCATTGTAGACAAATATTCCTGATGTCTAGACAGCATTTTAGTTTTAAAGAGGGTGTCCTTTAATTGTTAAGAGCTACAGAAGTCTGAATTCCTAAATATAACAACATGACATTTTTGCCACTGAGTTGGAGTTCAAGGTCATTACACCAGGCACTGATGTGGTCAAGCCCTTGATGGAGTATATGGTGGAGTTCACAAAAGCACTCAGTTTTCAGTCTGCAGCAAACTTGGTAATCCACAGCCCCCCTGGCAACTGTTTTCAAGTGACAGAAGTAGATGCCAAAGAGCAGTGGGCCTAGCACTAACCTTGCGGGATACCACTGGTGACATTTTTTATATATTGGAGGTACCACCAAACTTAACTGTATGAATTGTACCACTAAGCCTGCTAGCTAGCCATAGCTTCATAGGTTCATAAGTGGTTACTGGGCTATTGATCCAAAGGCCTTTATAAGCCTAGCTGTGTGTAACCAATATAACAGTAGAGAAACCCAATATAAAGGACCTTGCCTAAACTTGAGATCTTAGGTAGCAACAACTGCCCATATCTAGGAGGGTTATAGGTGAAATCCCCGGGCTAGAACTTACGGTTTCCCATGCAGTCATCCAGACTATGCTTAAACAGGGTCATAGAGGGACATTGTTTGTTGTGAACTGGTAGCCTATTCCAGAGGACTGACAACCTCTGAGAGACATATCTGTCTCTCCAGCAGGTCCTTTTTTAAGTCGCAGGCTAGGTTAAGGTCCCTGGAGTGGGTAACCCTTGTCCCATTTGATGGGTGGATGTGCAGCATTTCCATTAGGATTGGATCCAAGATTGCTCTGTAGGTCAGGCAAAAGTCTCCTCTCAGTAGTCTGTACACTATTGAGTACAGTGACAGTGACTTCAGTCTGTCAATGTATGGCGTGCTGGAGACGCTGAATTTTCTTGGTTAGAAATCTCTAAGGTCTCTTTAGTTGCTGCAGCTGCTTGGTAAGGTGCATACCAAAGGGAACACTGTTCTTAATTATTGGCCTGATGAGGGTCGAGTACAGGGGTGTTATGATCTCTTTTGCTTTTGAGGCAATGCCTTTGCTAATGAGGTGTGTGACGTAGAATGTTTTCCTTACCACAGAAAACACAATGGTGGTCAAAGTTTAGGCTAAAGTCAACTTGCGTTCCCAAGTCTGTCACTTCCGAGTTGTTACTTGGGGTATTATTATTTATATGACAGTCCACAGGGATATCACTTTTACCAACGAGAATGATAATGCATTTTTTAGCACTGAGTTTGAGTCCAGGGCTTTGGCACCAATCATTGGTTTGTGCAAGGCAACATAAGGGTTAATTTTTTAGTTAAATAACAATATCACAATACTGAATGTTTCAAACAATATGGCCAGCGTCAGGTAAGTAGTGTGAATCTAATCCTTTCAAACAAACTAACAACACTCAGCAGACTTGGGCTGCCGTGTGTGAAACCACACTGATTCAGATCAAGGGTCTGCATATTACCTATGTTGCTGTTTATGAGTTCAATAACAATGCATTCCTTGACCTTACAGATGACATTGGTAAAACTTAACAATTACAAGGATCACAAAGCCACATTAAGCCACTAAACACCACAAGCCTCAGGAGCTGTGACCACGACCACATTACAAACAGTGAGCACTTTCATCCCTCAGAATTTCATCAGAATAAAATGAAACATTAAAAAATGGCTATACACACCCAGAAATCATATGTTAATCCATTAATTAACAAATTAAGCCAACTGAACTTGTTCAAAACATAGTACCAGGTGAGTTGAAAGCAGAAACAAATGACTCAAAATCTGTGATATTCCATACTGAAAACAAACCTGCTGGCAAACTTTGTTGCTTGTTCAAATGAACCAAACATGTTTAAAAATAAAAAATATGAATGTGTTCCTATTAATACAGTACAACCCTTCACCTTTTTTATAACAGCATCAGCCATGTAAATAAATAATCAAAAAATGAAAATATTACAAATGTATAAAAACTGATTACAAATGAATAAATACATATAAACACTTTGCAATGTGTAAATGTGTATATATATATATATATATATATATATATATATATATATACATAAATATATATGGTTCTACTTTATAATATCAATTAACAAACAGTACAGTTGTGTACACTTACCATAAATGTAGATGTTCGAGTGTATTCACTGTTGCAGTCCTGGATTTTCATCATGTTTCACTGTTGCAGTCATTACATTTGGGTAATCTGCTGGCAGGTTGCCCTCAGTTGGCCTGATTAACAAAGTCTTGGGTCCTGCATAGGTTGCTGTCCCTTCTTCCATGACATCAGGTCGTCAGGGATATAAAACATGCAGCCGACGCCATTACATCAGTCTTTCTTGCCCCGGATGTCAGGTGCCTCCCTAATGGGGAGCAAATAAACATAAAAACACAAAGGTATACCTCCAACAAAAAGCAAATACACCAAAAAGCATAGTAAAGGAAAGTAGAGGTATAGCCAGAAGAAGTCAGGGAGCTGGAGGGAAGGTAAGCAAGACTGCAACAGTGAATACACTCGAACATCTACATTTATGGTAAGTGTACACAACTGTACTATGTTCTTCATGTTTCACTGTTGCAGTCATTACATTTGGGTAGATTCCCAAAGCTATGGTTGGCCGGAGTAGGAGTTTATATAGCATTAGGGCCAGCTATAAGGCCCTGCAAGACAGCAGTGGCAAAGCCAGCTCTGGATTTAGAGAAAATTGGCAAATGATAATGCCTGGTGAAAGTATGTACAGAACTCCAAGTAGCAACTTCTAGGATGTCCCTGGTAGGAACACCTCTGAGAAAGGCTGCAGAAGTAGATACAGCCCTGGTGGAGTGAGATCTGATCCCCTGGGGGATAGGTTTTCCATGGTGCTTATAGAAGAAATGAATGCAATGGCTTATCCATTTAGAAATGGTTTGTTTTGAAATAGCCTTCCCCTCTGCCCCTACAGCAAATGCTACCAGCAGTTGTTCAGATTTTCTTTGAGGTTTAGTCCTGTCCAGTAGAATCTAAGTTGTCTGTGCACATCCAAGGAATGCAGAATCCATTCCCCTTTGTTTTGTGGATTGGGAAAGAAGGTTGGAAAATGAATGGACTGATTAAGAGCCACAATGGATACCACCTTGGGCATGAAGGATGGATTGGTCCTGAGTGACACCCTGTCCGCATGAAAGATGATGAAAGGCTCCACTGCCATAAGGGCCTGTAATTCAGATATCCTTCTAGCTGAAGTGATTGCTAAAAGGAAAGCTGTTTTCCAAGAAAGAAATTTTAGGACTGCAGTAGCAGCTGGCTCGAAAGGAGGTAGAGTGAGTTTCTCCAATACAAAGTTAAGGTCCCAGGCAGGGGTTGGAGATCTCCTGGCTGGTCCCAAATTTTTGGCTCCTCTGAGGTACTGCTTGAGCACAGGATGAGAGAAGAGGGGAGGTTCTGTGTTGTAATGAGCTGAAATGGCTGAGGCATGGATTTTAATGGAGGAAAAAGACAGGCCCTTGTGAAGCATCTCAGTTAAGTATTGCAAAATCTGAGGTAAATTGGGTGCTGCTGTGCTCATCCATTGAGATTGGTTCCAGGCACAGAATCTTTTCCATTTTTCAGCATAAGATTTTCTAGTACTAGGCCTCCATGCCTCTAAGAAGACATCCATCACAGGTTTGCTGAGGGATGATAAGACTGAGTTTAAGTAATTAGCCAGGCTGCAAGGTTCAATGTTGGAAGCTGAGGGTGCAGAATCTGGTTCTCCTGCTGAGACAGCAGAGAAGGGGTCTGTGGCAGATGCCATGGAGGTAACTGCGACACACTGCGCAGGAGGGGGTATCAGTGTTGGCATGGCCAGTCTGGAGCAATCAAAATCATCCTTGGTTTGTCCTGTTTGACTTTTAGTAGAACTTTGGAAAGCAGTGGCAGCAGAGGGAAGGCATAGACTGATAGGTTTTTCCAGCTGAAGGACAGAGCATCCACTTTCCAGGCTTGCTTGTGGGGAGTCTTTGTGCAAAACTTGTCCAATTGGTAGTTCTGGGGGAAGGCAAATAGGTCTATGTCTGGGCTCCCCCATTCACTTGTCAACATGTTGAAAATCCTTGGTTCCAGTTTCCACTCATGTGGGTCCATGAGGTTTCTGCTTAGTCCGTCTGCCAGGGTATTTAATTTTCCTGGCAGGAATTGAGCTTGTAGGTGCACTTGGTAGCTCAAGACTGTGTTCCACAATGCCATGGCTAGTCTGCAGAGGGGGTAGGAATGTGTACCCCCCTGCTTATTTATGTACCACATAACCGTGGTGTTGTCCGTCTTTACCATTAGTTGTCCTGGAAGAATGTAGTCCTTGAAGGCTGTCAGAGCATTCTGTACAGCTAACATTTCTTTTTGACTGATATGTAGGTGCATTTGACTTGGGGTCCATTTGCCCTGAATGCACTTCTCTGCCAGGTGAGCCCCCCATGCATAGTCTGATGCATCTGTTGTTAGGCTCTGGGCAGCAGGGGGTAGAGTGAATGGTAGTCCCTTGTTTTGGTGGCAGGCCCCTGCCCACCAGAGGAACTCTAGGCGTAGGCAAGGTATGATAGGAATCATTGTTTCTAGGCTGTGAGAATGTTGACTCCATAGGCTTTTTAGATACCACTGTAGTTTCCTCATATGCAGTCTTGCATATGGAATTAGAAGAATGCAGGAGGCCATGAACCCCAAGGCTTGCAGTATTTGTCTTGCAGATAGCAGGGTTTTTGTGGTCACTTGTTTGAAATAGGTTATCAAATGATTTTGCTTTTCTGGCGTGAGGTAAACCAACTGGGAAGTTGTATTCAAGCTTGCTCCCAGGAATGTAATTTGTTGACAGGGTACCAGTTGTGACTTCTTTTCGTTTATGGTGTACCCCAGACAAGTTAGAACCCTTTTTACAAATGCCAGATGATTCAAAAGTATGCCCTGGCTTTCTGCCTGAATTAGACAATCGTCCAGGTATGGGTATATTTGAATACTTCTTTGCCTGCAAAATGCAATTACTGGAGCCAGGCACTTTGTGAACACCCTGGGTGCAGTAGACAAGCCAAAGGGCAGTGCAGAGAACTGATAATGCAAGTAGCCTGCTTTGAAGTGTAGGTATCTTCTGCAAGATTTCCTGATTGGGATGGGCAAGTATGCTTCTTTTAAATCTAGTGTTGCCAACCAGGCGTCTTTGCCTAGCATAAGAAGTAATTGGTGAAGAGTCAGCATCTTGAATTTTGGAATCTCCAGAAAGGTGTTTAGAGTAGACAGGTCCAGGATTGGACACCATGATTTGTCTTTTCTGGGTACCAGGAAAAGTCTGGAGTAGAAACCTTGTCCATTTTCCTCTTCTGGTACCAAATGAATAGCCCCCATGCTTAAGAGAGAAAGTACTTGTTTTTGAGCCTCTGCCCACTGATTTGGGGGCAGGTCCAGCCACCTATTTGGTGTTGGCAACGTGTGGAAATGAAATCTGTATCCCTGGGACACTATATTTAAAACCCATTTGTCCTGGGTTATGAGTTCCCAGTTCTATGCATGAAGAGCAATCTTTCCCCCCCCAAAGAGGCGGTCAGAAGATAAGTGCTTGGAAATTTTAAAAGGAAGTCATTGAGACTGTTTATGATAAGGGGGTGTCCTGTTATTCCCAGATTTGGAAGTGGAGCCCCCCCCCCCCCACTGCTTAGTTCTGTGAGTCCCCTGAGACTGAAACCTGGGGCTTTTGCTGTGTCTGGGTTTGGCTTGAAAAGACCTGGAAGGGGCTGGAAAGGACCAATTCTTACTAGGCCAGTGCCTACTAAATCTAGGAGGTTGCACTTGTAAAAAATCTTTAACAGTTTGCATAGATTTAGCTTTATCTTCCATCTTTTTAAGAACTTCTTCAGCCTTGTTGCCAGACAGGCGGTCCTGATTTAAAGGAGCATCCAACAATTTAGCTTTAACATGATCAGGCAAAGATTGCTCCTAAAGCCAAGCATGCCTTCTAAGCACAGACCCAGTAACAGCAGCCCTGCAAGAGGCCTCTAAAGAATCAAAGCCACATTGCAAAGTATGTTTTCCAACTTGTTCAGCAGAATGTATTAAGTCCTGTAAATCTTTATTTTCCACACAGTCAGGAATCAAAATCATTTTCTGTTTAAGCAGTCCAATGACATGTTGCTGATATTTTACCACATGAAATTGGCAGTTTAAAGCTCTGATTGCCAAGGTTGCAGAAGTATAAACCTTTTTACCCCATCTATCCAGCACCCTGGAGTCTCTATCAGAAGGGGTAGGATTGTTAGCAGTAGAAGCCTTAATGCCCTTGAGCCCCTGAGAAATAGTCTCTGGGTCTGCAACAGGATTTTTGAAAAGGAACTTGTGGGACTCGGGAACCCTGTAGTATCTGTCAGGTTTACTACGAGCAGGAGGCAGGTAATCAGGGGCCAAACTGGATTCCGAGGAAACATCATCAACAATGTCTAGTACAGGAGGACAAAGGCCTATGCTGAGGTAGAAGAAGGAAATCCTTAAGCCTCTTTTTTGAATCAGAAAATTCCTGGCTTTCCCAGTGAAAATGCTCCCTTAAAGTATGTAAGGTTTCCCCAAAAGAAAAATCCTCAGGAGGGGAAGTAGAAGGAATGGACTCCTCTGCATCAGAATCCTCATAAGTAGGTAAGGGCAAATCCAGGTCATCAGAAGAGTCAGAAAAAACAGAATCCTGATCAGATGATTCATAATCAAGCTCAGACCTAGGCCTCTTGGGGGGGGGGGGGGTTGACTACCCCTGATTAGAGTAATTAGATCTTCAGCCATTTTTAACATTTGTTTTTTAGGCATAGGGGCCTGAGCATGTGGCCTGAGCATCATTTTTTTAGACATGGATCGAAATTTAGGCCTTAGTAATGAAGGAGGCATTGATTTAATATGCAAGTCCGTAGGCCTGAATACACCCTCAGAAACCGGTGCCTGCACAGCAGCTCCGGACCCATCCAAGGTAGACCATAGCTGAAGTATCTTACGGCATACCGGACTCCGAATGGGTCTCCGTAGAGGCCTGCGAATCAGAAGTAGCAGGTATCAGGGGCTGCGAAAGCGCATCACTGAGTACCGGCGAACTGGCGACTGGCTTAGGAGAAGCATCGTTGGCCTGTCTCTGTCTTTATCTTTGCGTTTTTTTTGGAATCCCGGTAGTTGGATGGCTAACCGATAACATTTCTGGATAATTAAACAGAAAACCAAAATATTTAGAGGCAAAAATATACCGACGACGAATAGTGCGCTGATTAAATAAAGCACAAAACTGACAGCAAGGTACGTCGAGGTCAGGGCCTAGGCAAGGAATACAGTACGAATGAAAATCTTTATGAGGTATTTGCTTTCCACAAGTAATGCAATTATTAACTTTCACTAACATCGGTAAGGAGCAAGAAAAAGTTTCTCCAACGGGGTACTTAGCTTTAAGTTGAAGACTTTGGTTCTGAAACTCAAAATCGAAAATTTCAGGAGTCGGTCGACTGGCACTTGCGAACTGCTTCTGCTTCAGGCACCGCAAGGCAAGAAAGAGTGATGTAATGGCATCGGCTGCATGTTTTATACCCCTGATGACTTGACAACATAGAAGAAGGGACAGCAACCAACACAGGACCCAAGACTTTGCTAATCAGGCTGACTGAAGGCAACCTGCCAGCAGATTACCCAAATGTAATGACTGCAACAGTGAAACACGAAGAACATCATCGAATCAATGAGACCATAACATTGGGAAATCATATATATGTATATATATATATATATATATATATATATATATATATATATATATTATATACACACACGCACACATATATATATATATATATATATATATGTATAAAAAACAAAAAAGCGTTGACGGAACAGGAACCCTTGAATTCAGTTGAACGCAATTTGTTTATTATTTTAAAAGACAAGCGTTTTCGCTCCTGCTGTTGCAGAAGCTTCATCAGAACAGAAAAAAGCGCCAAACTTCCCAAGTTTTAAATCCTCTTGGATCATGATGTCACTTCCTTGGGATCAAATATGCAAATAGTCAACATAAAATACATATAAACAATTATGTATATAACTAAAACATCATTTACATTAAATTATAAAATTATAAAATCCCTACATTCAATTATTCAATGAATATAATTTCTGCACTTCAAAAACCAGCCTGATGTTTTAGTTATATACATAATTGTTTATATGTATTTTATGTTGACTATTTGCATACTTGATCCCAAGGAAGTGACATCATGATCCAAGAGGATTTAAAACTTGGGAAGTTTGGCGCTTTTTTCTGTTCTGATGAAGCTTCTGCAACAGCAGGAGCGAAAACGCTTATCTTTTAAAATAATAAACAAATTGCGTTCAACTGAATTCAAGGGTTCCTGTTCCGTAAACGCTTTTTTGTTTTTTCACCAGTTTATCTTTTTGTTTTACTTGCTTATATATATATATATATATATATATATATATACACACACACATATATATATTATATATACACATATATCTGTATATATATATATATATATATATATATATATAAGTAGATATATATATATATATGTGTGTGTGTGTGTGTGTATAGATATAATATACATATATGTGTGTGTGTGTGTGTGTGTGTGTGTGTGTGTGTGTATATATATATATATATATATATATATATATATACACACACACACATATATATATATATATATATACACACACACACACACACACACACACACACACACACACAACACACATACACGTGTGTGTATGGGTCTACTTCATATGATCGAAAGTTCATTTGATAGAAAATAATTTGACTGAGACTATAAGACCGAAATTTCAAAACACTTAAAACCCATTTGACTAAAAACTCAGAAGACATAAACATGAAATTTCAAGGATTATGCCCTTTTCCCCACTGTATTGTGATCCTGGAGTTAGAATATATAGTTAGGGGGGGTGTGGGGGGCAGAGCCCCCCATAATGGGGGCATACTTCAGACATTTTTAACCATACACATGGATACTTATAACTGCAATAAATAACTCTTTGCAAAAAACAATATTTACCTAAACTATGTGGGGGGCTGTGCCCCCCACACCCCCCCTAACTATATATTCTAATTCCATGATCGCACTACAGTGGGGAATACAGCATATATCATTCACTGTAATGTTTAGGTGTTCTGAGTTTTCAATCAAATAGGTTTTCAGTGTTTTGAAATTTCGGTGTTATGGTCTCAGTCAAATTATTTTCTATCAAATGAACTTTCGATCATATGAAGTAGACCTGTGTGTGTGTGTGTGTGTGTGTGTGTGTGTGTGTGTGTGTGTGTGTGTATATATATATATATATATATATATATATATATATATATATACAGAAGCTGTTTTTTTAATGTTTACAGGATCATAGGAAGTTACTAGGCTACTGGCCCTGAGGCCCTTATATGCCTAGCTGAGAGTTTGGCCCATGTTTAGACAAGTCAGCACCCGATACTCCTGTCCAACAGGGACATGGGTAGAATCCCAAGGATGTATTTTCTGTTTCCCATCCAGTTATCCAGGTTGCGCTTAAAAAGAGGTAAAGAGGTGCTCTGCTTGACGTGGAGAGGGAGTCTATTCCACAGATTGGGGGAGTCTCTGACACAAATCTGTCCCACCAACAAGTTCTATTGATGTCACAGACCAGGTTGAGGCCATGCGTGCGGGTTACTCGATTGGAGCTCGACTTGCAGATACTCAGCAGTCCCATCAAATGGGGTCTGAGATCACCTTGTATGCCAGACAGAGGTCACCTCTGAGGAGTGTGTATGAAACTGAGTAGAGAGATAGGCTTTTAGCCTATCTTTGTATGGCAGATGTTTGAGGCCGTGGATTCTCCTGGTGAGGAACCTCTGTGGTCTCTCCAGCTGCTGCATGTGCTTTGCGAGGTGCATGCCAAAAGGTGCAGTGTACTCAATAATCGTCCTTATAAGGGAAGAATACACGGATGTTATTACCTCCTTGTCCCTAAATGATATACCCTTACTTATGAGGTGGGCCATGTAGAAAGCTTTCCATACAACGGAAGCAACATGGTGGTCAAAAGTCAGGTTGCTATCAACCTGGGTGCCCAAATCCCTCAAGACGACAGTGTGCTTAGGATGTTGTTATTAATGAGATAATCTGCAGGGATGTCACTCTCCCCAAAAGGGATGGTGATGCATTTTTTGGTATTCAGCTTGAGGCCATGTTTCTGGCACCAGTCATTTGTTTGGGTGAAACCCTCTTGCTGGATGTCCATATCACTAGGGGAATTGATGACAGCGCCCAGCTTGCAGTCATCTGCAAACTTAATCAGCCATAACCCACTGGTTTTGGCCTGCACCTCAAAAAAGTATATCCCAAATAACAGAGGCCCCAAGACCAAACCCTGGGGTACGCCGCTTGTTATGGGTCTACTGCTTGAGGTGGCTTCCCCTATTTTTACTATGTGGTTCTATCAGTGAGCCAGTTTGCTACCCATCTGGTAACATACGGATTGATGCCTAGTTGAGAGAGTTCATCTATTATGCCCAAGTTGGGAACAGTGTCGAAGGCATTGGCCAGGTCAAGGTAGGCGGTGTGCACTGTCTTCCCCTCATCCATGGCTTTGGTGACTGTCTCAAAGAAGTCGACCGAATTTAACAGACATGACCTCCTCTTGAAGAAGCCAAACTGTGTGGGATAGAGTGTTTGGAGGTTGCCAATGTCCTTGTTAATGAGGTCTATGATAATCCATTCCATGGCCTTGCAGATCAGGCTAGTAAGGCTGATGGGTCTATAATTTCCCGGATCTGTGGACATTCCACCTTTGTGCAAAGGGATGACAGTGGCTGTCCTCCACTCAGCTGGGACAAAGCCGCTACTCAGGCTTTGGTTGAATAGGGTGCCTAATGGTGCTGCAAGTTCCTGTCTGAGTTCATGTAGGATGCAGCCTGGGATGTTATCGGGTCCCTTGGAGGCTGTATTTTTTGCCTTTGAGAGAGCAGTGATGACCTGTTCCCTAAATATAAGGGGAAGGGGGCAGGTACTGGAGATGTCCTGATTTACTGATGAAGGACAGAGGGGTGAAGTTTTCATTGAATCTGTCAGGCAGCAAGTTTGCTATATCTATGGCATTTGTATATGTGGTATCCTTGACCACCAGTTCTGAACAGATCTGGGTGCTTCCTCTGAGGTTGCAGACACATGTGAAGAAGGCCTTATGATTGTCTCTAGTAGTTGTGGCCAATTTGGAGTTTGCTTTGGAGGAATTCACTATTGCTCTTATTTGCTTGTTCAGTCTAAGGAGAGATTGCTTCCAATTGGGCACCTGCTCCTTCTTGGTCTTGGACAGCAATTTTTTCCTTTTGTTATAGAGTTTATTTATTGCTGACACTGGCACCTCCTGGCTTATCTCTCTTAAGTCTATCATTTCTGAATTCCTCCTCCTTTGGTGTTTCTCTCCTCTTACCCTACCAAAAGTATTTTTTCTTTAGTATAAGTAATATCTACCAACCCTTGTCTGTCATGGCCTATGACCGTACCCAAGGGGAAAAAAATGTATACATGAGGTTTTAACAATTTTTAATTTGAGTATTACTATTTTGGAATTTTCTTTAATTTGTTTATTTTTATTCAAAATTTTCTTGTATTGTATTTGGAGCTTATCTCCCCGGGCATCTGCTGAAAATGGACATGTATCCAGTCGGACTTTCCCGGTCAGCAAATGTAAAATAAAAAAAATAATTGCAGATGTCCACCAGACAGGTATACTCTTCCTTGCAGAGGATGATTTAGTCCTATCGGGTATAAATGACTCCATGCATCTATATAAATGCTCATATAGTGCTTTGGTGTAGTTTTGGATATTAGTGCCAGTTCCTACAGAGGGGAGGGGGCTGTGAATCTGTTTATATCATCCCTCAAGAGGTTGTAATCCGATTTGGAGGAGGTTTTTTGTTTGACCCTAGCTAGAGGGGGGCAGGGAAGGTGGTGACTTAGAAAGTGACCACTTTATGGTTGGATCTTACCAGGGAGGATGATATTATAGAGATGCTGCAGTGGTTACTCATGTTGGTTAATAGCAAGTACAAGATATTATCACCTCTTGTGGGGGTATTGACTAGCTGTTCCAAGGCATTTGCATTAACAAAATCGAAGAATCTGTGGGCATTTGTGTTCTGGGATGAACAGTTCTTCCAATCTATGTTTGGGTAGTTAAAGTCACCCAGAATCAGGGTAAAGGGTTGAATCCTGACAGATTCAAATATGTCCAGATAGGCGGATTGGGCATCTTGAGTCAGATTTGGGGGCCGGTAGCTAACTATGATTTGAACAGGGGTCTTGTTAGTCGTTAACTGCACCTGGAGTGTCTCCTGTGCATCATACTGTTTGACCAGCCTGGAGGTGTGTATGTCTTTAATGTATATTGAAACTCCACCTCCTTTGGCTTTAGAAACTCCACCTCCTTTGGCTTTACTTCCCGCAGTTTGGAATGTATAATAGGATGAGTAACCAGGAAGGCTGGGGTGCTGTCCACAGCTTTTAAACAGCTTTCTATGACTGCAAAGATGTCAGCATTTTCCAGGGTTAGGAATGCTAGCAACAAGCGCATTTCCATGTTTAGAATCCTAGCATTTAGCAGTATGACCTTTAATTTGTGTTTTGTTGAAATTTTTATGTTAGTAGTTTTAACCTCATCACTGATGAAGTCCCAAGGAATAAAAGTGCTCAATGTTTGTTTTATGAAAGTAATGTTGTCGTGGTCACAGCTCCTGAGTCCGGTGGGTTTTTTTTTGGCTTAGTGTGGCTTTATGGGTCTAAGTTTACTTTTTTTGGCCACTATGTCAACTTTGGAAGCTGGTCGAGCCAGGTACCCAACGTTATCGCAGGACGGACTGTCTGCTTCAACTGAGAATTTAATGTTGCTAATTCAGCAACTATCACAACAATGTAGATGATATCACCAGCTGGTGATTTAGCAACGATGACACCTCCAGTCGGAACACAGCAGGCTGGGTTAACCACAGCTCTCAAACTTTTGATTGTGGTAGTAACCTAGCACCAAAACATTTTGGAACGATAGTCAACAATAACAACAATATGCGTGAACACTTCAACTATGTCATAGTGCAGAGGTAAAGGGGAGATAACGGGGATGGGAAGTCACAAGGGTTGGGAGGATGGCCTAATGGTTAAGGTGTTTGCCTTACAAACACAAGGTGCAGGGTTTGAGTCTCACAAGGGATAATTGGCTAGGCTTACAATGGCTCGCAAGGGCAGTTAGCTTAGTACTAACCTATGAACCTAAGAACAAACATTCACTACACAAATGGTTAAATGAGAGGACTGAGTTATGTGTTGAAACCAATGAGAATCGTGGCAACCTTGGGGCATTTGGAAAACAGCTGCAAACCTTTCAGGTCAAACTCCTTAAATATAGGAAATTGCATACGGAGAATTGCTATTTCAGCAAATGCATTACAGTTAACAGACTACTGAAAGGTTTAAGATATTGGAAGTTTCCGACTGGCCTTACTGTGAGCTCTAACTTACATAATGACTTATTAAACTTATACAGCCTGTGGCCGAGGGACTCCGCTAAATAACCGCATAAAAAATAAAGGTGGGGAGGGCTGCAGGACTTTGAAATGTACATGTGCCGTCAGTTGTGGTCTGTACAATTACAGTAATAAGAATATTCTAGAATGGTGATGGGCAGATGTTTAGGAATTTGACTGCTCTCTGTCCTTGACATTTGTGTGTCTTGAAACCCAAGTCTGGAAAAAAAAACATTGCCTGTATCTTGTTTAATTCACAGTACACTCGAAAATTCTGTCATACACATGATAGAGGGAGCAGTAAAATATTGCCTTGAACAAGGCCACTGGACTGAAAAGGGAAGAAGAAGAGATGCACCGTTCATGTGTACTGTAGTATTTGGACAACGTCAGCTAGCAAGGCTGGGAGCAAAAAGAAGAAATGTTTTAAAGTTGTCTTGGAGATCTGTACAGTGCACGGACCTTTTTTTTCCGGTTGCTGTCTCTCGTCTGCTTAAAACTATAAAAGAAAGCATCACGTGTAATACCACATAACTGCCACTGAAAGGGCAACCCAGCATAAAAGAGGAAAGGAAACCTTCAGTTAACAACAGTGCAGAGATAAGTAAATATTGTTATCTACCCAGATACATGGTACAAAGACACCACTGGTATTTACGCATATAACACAGTACTGCTAAACATTTACATAGCACAACAAAGAAATCTGCACATCTACTGCTTCATAGGCTTTACAGTTGCAAAGGGGAGAGCAAACACTGAAAAGCAAACATTAAAGCCATGCTTCACCTCTGCAGTTCATACAGTATGTTCTAGTTCCTCGTTTGGTGCTAGTGTTCTATCCAGCCCTGAATAGTATATGATAGGACAAATGGGCTGACTGCAAAAGGGAGTGGGGATACAGTTGTGAACAGGACAAAAACAATTCTTTTTGCAGCATATGTCACTGATACCTCTCAGCTCTAAATGTATGCGTGCGTGTGTGTGTGTGTGTGTGTGTGTGTGTGTGTGTGTGTGTGTGTGTGTGTGTGTGCGCTTGCACAGGGATCAGTAGCGGTGCTGTGGAGACACAAAGTATTGTAAGTGGCAACCAAGAAGTAAGTAGAATCTGATGTGAGTAAATATGAAAAATATCTAATGAGAAGCCTTGGTCTAAAGAACTACTGAACCAAGACGTCTCTCTCTATTTTAAAAATATGTACGTATTTACAAAAAAAAAAAAAAAAATAAGTCACATATTGACATGTGAGCAACTGATTTCTACTTTAAGCTAGCAACATAAAAAAATTCTAAAAAAGTTTTGTATTTAAGAATTTCATTTCATATTTCACAAAACCGAAATCCAAGAACTCCATTATATCCTTTTAAACAATCTTCACTATAGTATACTTGTAAACAGTAAATGCATGCTTTGTGCAACCTTCCTGACAATACAGCTGCAGTTTTCAAAATGAGCCATTATTTGCTGACTAGACATGAGAAAGCATAATGCTTTAAGGTTCAGTGACCTTGCGTCCAGCAAAACCTAATATGATAAACACTACAGTACACAGAGGAAACATGAAAAGTTATGAAAGAATGTGGCAAATGTTCAAATGTAAGAGCAGAAATTATTTTACAGTGACTATGAAAAAGGCCTCAGCAGATACTACTTAAAGCAACATCTACAATCATACCCAAACCTGAGATGAGGATAGATAACCTGTCCTAATCTGCAGATCTTCATATTTTCCAGAAGTCTCAGGAAACAAATTTCTACATGTATGCCCCTCACATTTCAGAAAAAGTACAGCAAGATGTAAAGCCCACAGTTAGGTTACTATACACATTTTTGGAACATAAAGACAATGTTAGACAACTGATCATATGGACCATAAGATACCTAGCTATATGCACATTTAAGTAGACACTTAAAAAGTTGTTGCTACCCTTTCCAAGCACCCGCTCAACTCCCAAACTGAGTAAACCCATACATGATAACCCTGGGGTAAACTGTGTCTACTCATGCAGCCATCAAGACTAGCCTCAAAGACAGCCACGGGGTAGTAATGTGTTTAACCTCTAGTGGTAACTTATTCCACAAGCTGGGAATACACTGTGTTAGGAACCTATCCTACAATTTGTTGGTGTAAATTTAGTCCTTACTGTGGGTATCTGTAGCACATCCGCAGTGGTGCAGTGGTAGCACTGTTGCCTCACAGCAAGAGGTTCTACCACTTGATTTTCGGCTGGAGTGCAGGGAGCGCATTCTGTGTGGAGTCTGCATGTCCTCCCCGCGGTTGGGTGGGCATTCGAAAGGCATGCGTAAATGGGTGTGCCTTCGTTGAAGGTTGAACGTTGAGCTGGCACCTCGGCGTTCGTCAAAATCTACTGCCAATCATTACCGGACCGGAGTTCCGTTGTGGCGACCCCTAACCCGGAAAAGCCGAAAGACAACAACAACTGTGGGTATTTGCAGAGCCACTGATCTTGTGAAGAAATGACATGGTCATGTTACATGAATGCTGCAGCTCTCTCATGCCTCCTTATCCCTGTCTCATCCTTCATTATCTCAGCTTTTGCCATCCCCTCAATTACTGCCCCTCATCTCAGCTTGTCATCCCCTCAATTACTGCCCTTCATGCATCCTAATCCTCTCTTCTCTTTGCATCTCTCACACTTCTCTCCTTTCTACTCCTCTTCCCTCTTCATGCACCTCTCCATTTCTCTGTCTTCTCACCTTGGTATCCTTTCTTGCAACTGTTCTCACTCATCTCTTCTTATGTCTTCATACCACTGAATAATGATACACCGCTAAGCCTGTAGCATGAGCCACCAAAGTCATTATGGCTGCATCTTATCCATAAAGCCCTGCTGAATGTTACATGCAGACTTCTAATGTCTTCATGACTCTGTATAATGATACGCCACTAAGCCTGTAGCATGAGCCACCAAAGTCATTATGGCTGCATCTTATCCATAAAGCCCTGCTGAATGTTACATGCAGACTTCTAATGTCTTCATACCTCTGTATAATGATACACCGCTAAGCCTGTAGCATGAGCCACCAAAGTCATTATGGCTGCATCTTATCCATAAAGCCCTGCTGAATGTTACATGCAAACGTCTAATGTCTTCATGCCTCTGTATAATGATACACCGCTAAGCCTGTAGCATGAGCCACCAAAGTCATTATGGCTGCATCTTATCCATACAGCCCTGCTGAATGTTACATGCAGACTTCTAATGTCTTCATACCTCTGTATAATGATACGCCGCTAAGCCTGTAGCATGAGCCACCAAAGTCCTTATGGCTGCATCTTAACCATAAAGCCTTGCTGAATGTTACATGCAGACTTCTAATGTCTTCATACCTCTGTATGATGATATGCTGCTAAGCCTGTAGCATGAGCCACCAAAGCCATTATGGCTGCATCTTATCCATAAAGCTCTGCTGAATGTTACATGCAGACTTCTAATGTCTTCATACCTCTGTATAATGATACGCTGCTAAGCCTGTAGCATGAGCCACCAAAGTCATTATGGCTGCATCTTATCCATAAAGCCCTGCTAAATGTTACATGCAGACTTCTAATGTCTTCATACCTCTGTATGATGATACGCTGCTTAGCCTGTAGCATGAGCCACCAAAGCCATTATGGCTGCATCTTATCCATAAAGCCCTGCAGAATGTTACATGCAGACTTCTAATGTCTTCATGCCTCTGTATAATGATACGCTGCTAAGCCTGTAGCATGAGCCACCAAAGTCATCATGGCTGAATCTTATCCATAAAGCCCTGCTGAATGTTACATGCAGACTTCTAATGTCTTCATGCCTCTGTATAATGATACGCTGCTAAGCCTGTAGCATGAGCCACCAAAGTCATTATGGCTGCATCTTATCCATAAAGCCCTGCTGAATGTTACATGCAGACTTCTAATGTCTTCATACCTCTGTATAATGATACACTGCTAAGCCTGTAGCATGAGCCACCAAAGCCATTATGGCTGCATCTAATCCATAAAGCCCTGCTGAATGTTACATGCAGACTTCAAATGTCTTCATACCTCTGTATGATGATACGCTGCTAAGCCTGTAGCATGAGCCACCAAAGCCATTATGGCTGCATCTTATCCATAAAGCTCTGCTGAATGCTACATGCAGACTTCGAATGTCTTCATGCCTCTGTATAATGATATGCTGCTAAGCCTGTAGCATGAGCCACCAAAGTCATTATGGTTGCATCTTATCCATAAAGCTCTGCTGAATGTTACATGCAGACTTCTAATGTCTTCATGCCTCTGTATGATGATATGCTGCTAAGCCTGTAGCATGAGCCACCAAAGTCATTATGGTTGCATCTTATCCATAAAGCTCTGCTGAATGTTACATGCAGACTTCTAATGTCTTCATGCCTCTGTATGATGATATGCTGCTAAGCCTGCAGCATGAGCCACCAAAGTCATTATGGTTGCATCTTATCCATAAAGCTCTGCTGAATTTTACATGCAGACTTCTAATATCTTCATGCCTCTGTATAATGTTACGCTGCTAAGCCTGTAGCATGAGCCACCAAAGTCATTATGGCCGCATCTTATCCATAAAGCCCTGCTGAATGTTACATGCAGACTTCTAATGTCTTCATACCTCTGTATAATGATACGCTGCTAAGCCTGTAGCATGAGCCACCAAAGTCATTATGGCTGCATCTTATCCATAAAGCTCTGCTGAATTTTACATGCAAACTTCTAATGTCTTCATGCCTCTGTATGATGATACGCTGCTAAGCCTGTAGCATGAGCCACCAAAGTCATTATGGCTGCATCTTATCCATAAAGCTCTGCTGAATGTTACATGCAGACTTCTAATGTCTTCATGCCTCTGTATAACGATATGCTGCTAAGCCTGTAGCATGAGCCACCAAAGTCATTATGGCTGCATCTTATCCATAAAGCCCTGCTGAATGTTACATGCAGACTTCTAATGTCTTCATGCCTCTGTATAATCATATGCTGCTAAGCCTGTAGCATGAGCCACCAAAGTCATTATGGCTGCATCTTATCCATAAAGCTCTGCTGAATGTTACATGCAGACTTCTAATGTCTTCATACCTCTGTATGATGATACGCTGCTAAGCCTGTAGCATGAGCCACCAAAGTCATTATGGCTGCATCTTATCCATAAAGCCCTGCTGAATGTTACATGCAGACTTCTAATGTCTTCACGCCTCTGTATAATGATACGCTGCTAAGCCTGTAGCATGAGCCACCAAAGTCATTATGGCTGCATCTTATCCATAAAGCTCTACTGAATTTTACATGCAGACTTCTAATGTCTTCATGCCTCTGTATGATGATACGCTGCTAAGCCTGTAGCATGAGCCACCAAATTCATTATGGCTGCATCTTATCCATAAAGCTCTGCTGAATGTTACATGCAGACTTCTAATGTCTTCATGCCTCTGTATAACGATATGCTGCTAAGCCTGTAGCATGAGCCACCAAAGTCATTATGGCTGCATCTTATCCATAAAGCCCTGCTGAATGTTACATGCAGACTTCTAATGTCTTCATGCCTCTGTATAATGATATGCTGCTAAGCTTGTAGCATGAGCCACCAAAGTCATTATGGCTGCATCTTATCCATAAAGCTCTGCTGAATGTTACATGCAGACTTCTAATGTCTTCATGCCTCTGTATAATGATATGCTGCTAAGCCTGTAGCATGAGCCACCAAAGTCATTAAGGCTGCATCTTATCCATAAAGCCCTGCTGAATGTTACATGCAGACTTCTAATGTCTTCATACCTCTGTATGATGATACGCTGCTAAGCCTGTAGCATGAGCCACCAAAGTCATTATGGCTGCATCTTATCCATAAAGCCCTGCTGAATGTTACATGCAGACTTCTAATGTCTTCACACCTCTGTATGATGATACGCTGCTAAGCCTGTAGCATGAGCCACCAAAGTCATTATGGCTGCATCTTATCCATAAAGCCCTGCTGAATGTTACATCCAGACTTCTAATGTCTTCATACCTCTGTATGATGATACGCTGCTAAGCCTGTAGCATGAGCCACCAAAGTCATTATGGCTGCATCTTATCCATAAAGCCCTGCTGAATGTTACATGCAGACTTCTAATGTCTTCATACCTCTGTATGATGATACGCTGCTAAGCCTGTAGCATGAGCCACCAAAGTCATTATGGCTGCAACTTATCCATAAAGCTCTGCTGAATGTTACATGCAGACTTCTAATGTCTTCATGCCTCTGTATAATGATATGCTGCTAAGCCTGTAGCATGAGCCACCAAAGTCATTATGGCTGCATCTTATCCATAAAGCCCTGCTGAATGTTACATGCAGACTTCTAATGTCTTCATGCCTCTGTATAATCATATGCTGCTAAGCCTGTAGCATGAGCCACCAAAGTCATTATGGCTGCATCTTATCCATAAAGCTCTGCTGAATGTTACATGCAGACTTCTAATGTCTTCATACCTCTGTATGATGATACGCTGCTAAGCCTGTAGCATGAGCCACCAAAGTCATTATGGCTGCATCTTATCCATAAAGCTCTGCTGAATTTTACATGCAGACTTCTAATGTCTTCATGCCTCTGTATGATGATACGCTGCTAAGCATGTAGCATGAGCCACCAAATTCATTATGGCTGCATCTTATCCATAAAGCTCTGCTGAATGTTACATGCAGACCTCTAATGTCTTCATGCCTCTGTATAACGATATGCTGCTAAGCCTGTAGCATGAACCACCAACGTCATTATGGCTGCATCTTATCCATAAAGGCCCTGCTGAATGTTACATGCAGACTTCTAATGTCTTCATGCCTCTGTATAATGATATGCTGCTAAGCTTGTAGCATGAGCCACCAAAGTCATTATGGCTGCATCTTATCCATAAAGCTCTGCTGAATGTTACATGCAGACTTCTAATGTCTTCATGCCTCTGTATAATGATATGCTGCTAAGCCTGTAGCATGAGCCACCAAAGTCATTAAGGCTGCATCTTATCCATAAAGCCCTGCTGAATGTTACATGCAGACTTCTAATGTCTTCATACCTCTGTATGATGATACGCTGCTAAGCCTGTAGCATGAGCCACCAAAGTCATTATGGCTGCATCTTATCCATAAAGCCCTGCTGAATGTTACATGCAGACTTCTAATGTCTTCACACCTCTGTATGATGATACGCTGCTAAGCCTGTAGCATGAGCCACCAAAGTCATTATGGCTGCATCTTATCCATAAAGCCCTGCTGAATGTTACATGCAGACTTCTAATGTCTTCATACCTCTGTATGATGATACGCTGCTAAGCCTGTAGCATGAGCCACCAAAGTCATTATGGCTGCAACTTATCCATAAAGCTCTGCTGAATGTTACATGCAGACTTCTAATGTCTTCATGCCTCTGTATAATGATATGCTGCTAAGCCTGTAGCATGAGCCACCAAAGTCATTATGGCTGCATCTTATCCATAAAGCCCTGATGAATGTTACATGCAGACTTCTAATGTCTTCATGCCTCTGTATAATGATATGCTGCTAAGCCTGTAGCATGAACCACCAAAGTCATTATGGCTGCATCTTATCCATAAAGCTCTGCTGAATGTTACATGCAGACTTCTAATGTCTTCATGCCTCTGTATAATGATATGCTGCTGAGCCTGTAGCATGAGCCACCAAAGCCATTATGGCTGCATCTTATCCATAAAGCTCTGCTGAATGTTACATGCAGACTTCTAATGTCTTCTTGCCTCTGTATAATGATATGCTGCTAAGCCTGTAGCATGAGCCACCAAAGTCATTATGGCTGCATCTTATCCATAAAGCTCTGCTGAATGTTACATGCAGACTTCTAATGTCTTCATACCTCTGTATAATGATATGCTGCTAAGCCTGTAGCATGAGCCACCAAAGTCATTATGGCTGCACCTTATCCATAAAGCCCTGCTGAATGTTACATGCAGACTTCTAATGTCTTCATACCTCTGTATAATGATATGCTGCTAAGCCTGTAGCATGAGCCACCAAAGTCATTATGGCTGCATCTTATCCATAAAGCCCTGATGAATGTTACATGCAGACTTCCAATGTCTTCATGCCTCTGTATAATGATACGCTGCTAAGCCTGTAGCATGAGCCACCAAAGTCATTATGGCTGCATCTTATCCATAAAGCTCTGCTGAATGTTACATGCAGAGAGGACCCAGTACTGACCCCTGTGGTACCCCACTAGTTACAGTTTTACATTTAGAGAGGGGCCAACACTGATAACTGTGGTACTTCACTAGTTACATTCAGAAAGGGCCCAGCACTGATCCATGTGGTGCCTTACTAGTTAAAATGTTACATTCAGAGATAGCCTGGCACTGATCCCTGGGATAGCTAACTAGTGAGAATGTTACATTCAGAGAGGGCCCAGCACTGATCCCTACGGTTCTCCACTAGTTACAATGTTACATTCAGAGAGGGCCCACCACTGCTCCCTGCAGTACTTAGTTACAATGTTATATTCAGAGAGGGCCAAACACTGATAACTGTGGTACCTCACTAGTTACAATGTTACATTCAGAGATGGCCTGGCACTGATGCCTGAGGTTGCCCACTAGTGAGAATATTACATACAGAGAGAACCCAACACAGATCCCTGTAGTATCCCACTAGTTACAGTTTTACATTTAAACACTGACAACTGTGGTACTTCACTAGTCACATTCAAAGAGGGCTCATCACTGACCCATGTGGTGCCTCACATTGAGAGAAGGCCCTGCACTGATCTCTGACATAGCTAACTAGTGAGAATGTTACATTCAGAGAGGGCTCAGCCCTGATCCCTATGATTCTCCACTAATTAAAAAGTTACATTCAGACAGGTTCCAGCACTGAACCTTGCAGTATTCCACTAGTTACAGGGTTACATTCATAGAGGGCTCAGTGTTAAATCCTATGGTACTACAATAGTTACAATGTTGCATTAACAGAAGGCCCAGAACTAATCCCTGTGGTACCCCACTAGTTGAAACGGTTACATTCAGAGATGGCCTGGCACTGATCCCTGAGGTATCCCACTAGTGAGAATGTTACATTCTCAGAGGTCCCTGCACCGATGCCTTTGGTATCCCACAAGTTACAAACTTACATTCAGAGAGGTTCCAGCACTGAACCTTGCAATATTCCACTAGTTACAATGTTATATTCATAGAGGGCCCAGCGTTAAATCCTATGGTACTCCACTAGTGACAATGTTGCATTCAGAGTACCCAGCACTGACAAATGTGGTATTCTACTAGTTACAATATTACAGCCAGAGAGGGTCCAGCATTGAACCCTATGGTACTCCACTAGTTATAATGTTACATTCAGAGAAGGCCCAGAACTGATCCATGTGGTATTCCACTAGTTACAATGTAACATTCACAGAGGGCTCAGCACCGATCCTGGAGGTACCCCACTAGCTGTAATGTTACATTCAGAGAGGGCACAGCACTGATCCCCGAGTTACCCCACAAGTTGCAATGTTACAATCAGACTGGGTCCAGCAGTGATCCCTGTGGTACCCCACTAATTACAATTCTACATTCAAAGAGGGCTCAGCCCTGAGCCCTGTGGTACTTTATAAAAGTTACAATATAATATTCAGAGATGTTCCAACATCGATCCATGTGGTACTCCACTATTTAAATATTACATTCAGAGAGGGCCCAGCACTGACCCTGTGGTGACCTTCTAGTTACAATGTTACATTCAGAAAAGGCCCATCACTGATCCCTGTGGTACTTCATTAGTTACAATGTTACATTCAGAGAGGCCCCAATACCGACCCTGTGGTGACCCTACAGTTACAATGTTACATTCAGAGAAGGCCTTGCACTGACCCAGTGGTGCCCCACTAGCTACAATGTTACATTCAGAGAGGTCCAAGCACTGATCCCTGTGGTACTCCATTAGTTACAATTTTACCTTTACAGAGAGCCCAGCACTGACCCTGTGGTGACCCTCTAGTTACAATGTTACAATCAGACTGGGTCTAGAACTGATCCATGTGATCCTCCATTAGTTACAATGTTGCATTCACAGAAGCCCCAGCACTGACCCTGTGGTACTCCACTAGTTGCAATGTTACATTCAGACAAGGCCCAGCACTGATCTCTGTGGTACTCCATTAGTTACTATGTTACATTTATTGATGGAACCAGCAACTTTCACAACTTGAAATCTGCTGGATAGCTAATTTGCAATCCACTGGATACCATGAGCATTTACATTAAGTTTATCTAATTTTTCAAAAATTATAACATTGTTGATTAGTATCAAAAGCCTTGGCCAGGTCAAGATAATAGTGTACAGTAAGTGACCATTCTCTTTACTCTCTGTAACCTTTTCAAATAAATGTAATAGGTTCAGGAAACAGGACTTGCCCTTCACAAAACCAAACAGACTGGGGTCTAGATCAGTTAAGCTGTTTATGTTAGCATTAATGAATTCCTATATGACATGTTCCATGGCTTTGCATGTGACACTGGTGAGGTGATTTTGTCTATAATTACCCATGTCCACAGATGGGCCATTAGGGAGTCACACGTTTCTCAGACATCAGGCACAAACCCTGTAGACAGGCTGAGGTTGCGCACATTGGCTGAGGCTGCGCAGTTTCAGCTGAAGCACAGACAATGTATACTTGGCACTAATGAGAAAGCAGTCTGATATATTGTCTGGTCCCTTATATTTCAGGCTTTGACAAGGATTTAAAAAATGTTCCCGGGGTGACTTCAGGAGGAAATACATTTTTTATGAACAGTGGGAACAACAATGTCAACAGGTAGGATAAATTCTGTCGTAAGATTTTCTGAGACACTGGCTATACTCTTGGGATCAGAACGTATGGTATTACTATGGTTGAGCTCACTGTATTGTTGGACATTATTCCTTAATTTTCTGACAAAGGAAAATCTGTTGGTATCTGTAGCAATGTTAAGCTTTTTAAAAGTTATGCTAGCGCTATCAAGTTCCTTATTTACATGTTTCACTGTAGTCTTGACTTGGGGGAATTGGAATTTTTTACAACATTTCTTAATTTTTATTAATTTCCTTTTTTGTTATACAGTTTATTAACACAGACGTTCCATCAGAGAGGTTTACTCCTGAATTTACCATTACATTTAGGCCAGAATAGTACTCATTTTTGTATGCTGCTGTTTAGATGCTGGTAAAAGTTGGAGGTGAACACAGAGACCCTCTCAGTCGGGTTACTGAGGAAGGGGAGTTTGGTCTTTCTTCACTATTAAGATACTGAGTTGGAAGACTCAGAACAGGTTCTATACATTTGGACTTCCAAAGGCATTTCTTCTACATTTTGCAGGGGTTCATATTTTGAATACTTACCAGCCACTGAGAATAGGGGTAATGAGTGAATTCTTCAAAAGGAAAAGGGAAGGAGGGTTAAGTTAGCTGCTGACTGATGGTACCAACTTAGAAGAGTAGAAGGCAAAAGGGTCATGGTTTCTAAGGTGGTCTTAACGTCACATCTACAGTGAGGCAGAAGGCACTTGGTGGACAAGGGGTGACCATACTATCAAAACAAAAGCTCCACAGTGAAAGGTGTCAATACTGAAAGAAAAAACAGAGCACCAAAGCCAACAACATCTGAAATGCCACCACAAGAAAAACTAGCACTGAAGCTGACAAATCTGAGAAGGGCAGCACCAAAATTGACAATACTGGCAAAAAAAGGTACAAAATATGTTGGCACCAAGAGAGGTTCACCTTAGTGATGTGATGAAAGTCAGAGTTGGACCTCCCTGAACTCTTCCCTCATCAGGGCAATGAATGCGTACAACACCCTTTTTGTGTGTACCTTTCCAAGCACCTGCAGCAATTGGAGAGACCACAAAGGTTCCTCACAAGGAAAGTTTAAGGTCTTCAGCATCTGTCCTATGTGGATCAGCTGAAATCACTGACCCTTTACTCTGTTTCATCCAGACTACTCAGAGACGATCTCAGCCTTTCCTCTGACCCAGCTTTACTGGAAATGCTGAATATTCGCATGTCAAATGATACACGGGTTATTCGCTCTAAAGACCTTAACCTGGTATGTGACATTAACAGAACCTGCTGGAGGGACAGAGTTGTCTCCCAGGGGATACCACACCTTTGCAGTAGACTCCCACTTCATGTCAAACAGAGCACCTCATTGGCCCTCTTCAAACGCAGTCTGGATGACTGGATGGGTAACCATAAATTCACCCCAGGGGATCCATCTGTGTATTCCTTGGACAGGGGCAACAGGTGCTGATCAAGGAAACAAGGGTAGAACTTGTCTAGGCTTGTAAGGGCCCTAGGGCCATTAGCCAAATAACTTCCTATGATCCTATGATGGCAGTGGTAAAACCCATTTGGAAACATGAATGGGTGCAGCAAAGGTGGACAGTGGGAATGGCCATGTGGCTGGCAGTGCCTGAACTGCTTCCACCAGGGGAAAAAAGAAGTGCCTGTGCTGAGCAAAGGTGGAGACATTCGATACCATGGAACCATACGGACAGCAGAATAATCTCTAGGCTGCCTGAAATCAAAGCTTCTCTGTACAGCGACCAAATGACTGCAGACTATTTGGAGACTGCCAGAACACAGCAGGGATAATAGGTTTTAGAAAAATGGAGCATCTGTATCCCCCCAAAAATAACAGACAGCTGAATGAGTCACTATGACAGCAGGCAGTTCACCTGATTTCTCCAAAATGTTACCTCATCTTTAAACCAATTTCAGACATGGCTGACATGTTGAAGACAGAGCATCAGACTCTGGAACCTGGACAGCTAATGACTCACATTTGTATGTTTTGCAGATCCATTAGTTTTTCCAAGAAGGGGATCTGACATTTAAGCTTCTTTTTGACAGACGACGTATCTGAAAAACAAAAAGTGAAGGCAACATGAATGGTGAATGCTCTTTCTCCAAGTGCAACATCGCTTAAACACCATGTAGCTCTGTAGCACTTTTCTGTTCTTTCACTCGGTGGCATCATTAAATCCTAGACACACAGAGAACCGATGGGTTTCATGCTGGATATTCAGATAGTAAAATACCTTATGTGCCAAATGGCAGAAGGAATTGACCTACAGTAGATATGTCTTAAGAAAAGAGGAAAGGATACCATCAGAAATGTGAACTAGTGGTCCTAGGTCCAGCACTGAAGGAAATTTAAGACCATACTGCAGGTGACTGAAGCCCTCACTGTGACCCAAATGAACCAAAGCAAGTAAAAGTACAGGTTCCAGAAAAGTTCTGGCAGAATGGGAGTGGCCAGTGTTGGCTTGTCCATCCTGGGAGAAGGGAGGCTGCAAGACTTGCTGCCTTCATGGACACCCCTTGTTTTGTGGATGTTAGATTTTCATGGACACCCCTTGTTTTGTGGATGTTAGATTTTCATGGACACCCCTTGTTTTGTGGATGTTAGATTTTCATGGACACCCCTTGTTTTGTGGATGTTAGATTTTCATGGACACCCCTTGTTTTGTGGATGTTAGATTTTCATGGACACCCCTTGTTTTGTGGATGTTAGATTTTCATGGACACCCCTTGTTTTGTGGATGTTAGATTTTCATGGACACCCCTTGTTTTGTGGATGTTAGATTTTCATGGACACCCCTTGTTTTATGGATGTTAGATTTTCATGGACACCCCTTGTTTTGTGGATGTTAGATTTTCATGGACACCCCTTGTTTTGTGGATGTTAGATTGTGCCATAAACACACTTGGTCTAAAATGTGCATGGCTGCCAAGCACTGTTATGTGGACTGCACATGCAGCAGTCCATATGCACTGAAGGCTGGCACAGAAGCAAGTTATGGGAGCTAGGGAAAAATCCAGTAATGCCACACGAAACTGTTAGTGGTGTATATCTACCTCTTTGGTCTGCAACAAATGCTGTCCATACTTAAAGGCAGGTGGCCCCTGTCTGTGGAAGCAATGAAGCTAAGCTCTCCGGTAACAGGAATGAAGATTCTCCTGTACTTTAAGAAAAAAGGGAAAGGGAAAAGGGCCCTGTGGCAATGAGGGATGAATCCTTGACTATGACCCATGCAACCCTTCTTTGATTAGCACCACAGACACTATAAGGACAATGGAGGGGACTATGGAATTCAGCAGCAAATGTCAGCTTGTCCATCCTGGGTGAGTGAGTTAGTTGAGCCCATCACACAGGTGATGCCTACTGGTCAGTATGTGATTACTTGTGTGACAGCCCTGGGCAGACTCACGTTCTTAAGAGATGCATGTGCAAATGAGTTGGAGAAGATGTGGTGGGGGAGCACGCATGCTGTACCCCACTCATGTAATCACTGTGAATCTGCTATCCATCTATGGGGGGGTGGGCTAGAGATGCTCACAGAACCAGTAAAGTAGCAGGCACCCTCATGCCCAAATTTCACTTCCATGGGCCATCCAGATCCACAAATGGACCGACGGGCACTCACCTACTTTGGGAATTCCTGGCTCTTGTCCCTGGAAGAAAGAATAAGCCAATAAGGCACAAGTAAGGAAGCCACTAGGGAGGTTTCATGGAGAACACAAACAAAAAAAGGAGTTAAAAAGGCAGCACTGAAGAATTTGGACCAGTCTCCTCCAAGATGCCCTGGATGACAGCTTCTCTACGTGAACAGGGAAGAGTTGATGGTTGGATGGACTGATAGGGGGAAAGGTAAGTGAGACACACATTCAAGTAACTTCAGAATGCTTGACAGCAGCTAGGTCAGTAAGGCAAACAACACGTACAGAAAGGGGTGACTGGGATGTGCACGATGGGAAAGGTATTTGTCTAGTAGTCTGGGAAGGATTTACTTGTTGAATAGTCCTACTACCTGCAGCACAAGTCCTGCAGGTTACTGAAGACCAACCTCTTATTAGACCAGCCTCTTTGCTGAGAACATAAAAACAGTTGCAATAGTGGAAGACGGGAGAAAAATCTAAGTGAGGATCTGGAAACACTGAGAAAGTGGGCAGGAACACAGTAATTGAAGTTCAGGGCACCTGGACAACAGCAATTCTGATGTGAAATAGCAGGTGAGGAAATTAACAGCTGGTCTAGGCACCAATGGGCCAATGAGTCAGCACACAGAATGCTAGTGTGCACCACAAAGGCAGGGGTGCACCAAGATTTTTGGAATTATATACCAATTTCCTGAACACAGAGCTTATCTGCACACTCGCCAAAAGAAAATTCAAAAGTGCCTGGTTCTGGACAGCACTGTTTTTTTAATACTGGAAAAATAATAACCTTAAGCCAACTAGACATTTAAAAAATGCAACAGAATAAAACATAAAATCTGCACCCCCTCACAAGATAAAGAAAAACAAAGCCCATACTGTGACCCACATAACCCATATTCAATTACCAGTTATAACAGCTGGAGGGAGTGGAGGTGTGAGACTAGTGGCTGAGTGTCACCCCTTCATATAGCCCCATTTTGATTCTGTGCACCAAAACTGTGCCAAGATCCTGTCTCTTTTATGGTGCAGTAAGAACAGCTCATTCTCCTCTATCTGGTGACCATATCCTTTCCTTCCATCCCATGTGCCACTCTGGCAGCTTTTCTAAGTACTCCATGTACCATCCTAATGTCCTTCTCCTTCTGTAGGATGTGGCCTACCTGGGGACTAGCACACAACGATTTTACTTCTTCGCTTCTAAACAATGCTCATCTCAGACAAGGTTTAGCTAAGCGCACACTTCTTAGTTTGCAAAAGTACTTATTCATATTCAAGGTCTGTAAACCCATGGGTAGTGTACCGGGAATCCACACTGTAAACTCATATATAGTGTACCGGGAATCCACACTGTAAACCCAAGGGTAGTGTACCGAGAATATACACTGTAAACCCATGAGTAGTGTACCGGGAATCCACACTGTAAACCCATAAATAGTGTACCGGGAATCCACACTGTAAACCCATGGGTAGTGTAGAGGGAATCCACACTGTAAACGCATGGGGAGTGTACCAGGAATCCACATTGTAAACCCATGGGTAGTGTACCGAGAATATACACTGTAAACCCATGGGTAGTGTACGGGGAATCCACACTGTAAACCCATATATAGTGTACCGGGAATCCACACTGTAAACCCATATATAGTGTACCGGGAATCCACACTGTAAACCCAAGGGTAGTGTACCAGGAATCCACACTGTAAACTCATATATAGTGTACCGGGAATCCACACTGTAAACTCATGGGTAGTGCACCAGGAATCCACACTGTAAACCCATGGGTAGTGTAGAGGGAATCCACACTGTAAACCCAAGGGTAGTGTACGGAGAATATACACTGTAAACCCATGGGTAGTGTAGACGGAATCCACACTGTAAACCCATATATAGTGTACCGGGAATCCACACTGTAAAACCCAAGGGTAGTGTACGGAGAATATACACTGTAAACCCATGGGTGGTGTACCGGGAATCCAAACTGTAAACCCATACATAGTGTACAGGGAATCCACACTGTAAACCCAAGAGTAGTGTACCGAGAATATACACTGTAAACCCATGGGTAGTGTACCGGGAATCCACACTGTAAACCCAAGGGTAGTGTACCGAGAATATACACTGTAAACCCATGGGGAGTGTACCAGGAATCCACACTGAAAACCCATGGGTAGTGTACCGGGAATCCACACTGTAAACCCATATATAGTGTACCGGGAATCCACACTGTAAACTCATATATAGTGTACCGGGAATCCACACTGTAAACCCATGGGTAGTGTAGAGGGAATCCACACTGTAAACCCATGGGTAGTGTACCGGGAATCCACACTGTAAACCCATGGGTAGTGTAGAGGGAATCCACACTGTAAACCCATGGGTAATGTAGAGGGAATCCACACTGTAAACCCATGGGTAGTGTACTGGGAATCCACACTGTAAACCCATGGGTAGTGTAGAGGGAATCCACACTGTAAACACATGGGCAGTGTACAGGGAATCCACACTGTAAACCCATGGGTAGTATACTGGGAATCCACACTGTAAACCCATTGGTAGTGTACCGGGAATCCACACTGTAAAATCATATATAGTGTACAGGGAATCCACATTGTAAACCCATGGGTAGTGTACTGGGAATCCACACTGTAAACCCATGGGTAGTGTAGAGGGAATCCACACTGTAAACCCATGGGCAGTGTAGAGGGAATCCACACTGTAAACCCATGGGTAGTGTACTGGGAATCCACACTGTAAACCCATGGGCAGTGTACAGGGAATCCATACTGTAAACTCATGGGTAGTGTAGAGGGAATCCACACTGTAAACCCATGGGCAGTGTAGAAAGAATCCACACTGTAAACCCATGGGTAGTGTACCGGGAATCCACACTGTAAACCCATGGGCAGTGTAGAAAGAATCCACACTGTAAACCCATGGGTAGTGTAGAGGGAATCCACACTGTAAACAGATGGGCAGTGTACCGGGAATCCACACTGTAAACCCATGGGTAGTGTAGTGGGAATCCACACTACAAACCCATGGGCAGTGTACAGGGAATCCATACTGTAAACTCATGGGTAGTGTACCGGGATTCCACACTGTAAACCCATGGGCAGTGTAGAGGGAATCCACACTGTAAACCCATGGGTAGTGTAGAGGGAATCCACACTGTAAACCCATGGGTAGTGTAGAGGGAATCCACACTGTAAACAGATGGGCAGTGTACCGGGAATCCACACTGTAAACCCATGGGTAGTGTAGTGGGAATCCACACTACAAACCCATGGGTAGTGTACCGGGAATCCACACTGTAAACCCATGGGTAGTGTAGAGGGAATCCACACTGTAAACCCATGGGTAGTGTAGAGGGAATCCACACTGTAAACCCATGGGTAGTGTACCGAGAATATGCACTGTAAACCCATGGGTAGTGTACCGGGAATCCACACTGTAAACCCATATATAGTGTACCGAGAATCCACACTGTAAACCCAAGGGTAGTGTACCGGGAAATCAAAATGTAAACTCATATATAGTGTACCAGGAATCCACACTGTAAACTCATGGGTAGTGCACCAGGAATCCACACTGTAAACCCATGGGTAGTGTACCGGGAATCCAAAATGTAAACCCATATATAGTGTATCAGGAATCCACACTGTAAACCCAAGGGTAGTGTACCGAGAATATACACTGTAAACCCATGGGTAGTGTACTGGGAATCCACACTGTAAACCCATATAAAGCGTACCGGGAATCCACTATGTAAACCCAAGGGTAGTGTACCGAGAATATACACTGTAAACCCATGGGGAGTGTACCAGGAATCCACACTGTAAACCCATGGGGAGTGTACCAGGAATCCACACTGTTAACCCATGGGTAGTGTACCAGGAATTCACACTGTAAACTCATATATAGTGTACCGGGAATCCACACTGTAAACTCATGGGGAGTGTACCGGGAATCCACACTGTAAACCCATATATAGTGTACCGGGAATCCACACTGTAAACCCAAGTGTAGTGTACCGAGAATATACACTGTAAACCCATGGGTAGTGTATAGGGAATCCACACTGTAAACCCATGGGTAGTGTAGAGGGAATCCACACTGTAAACCCATGGGTAGTGTACTGGGAATCCACACTGTAAACCCATGGGTAGAGTAGAGGGAATCCACACTGTAAACCCATGGGCAGTGTACCGGGAATCCACACTGTAAACCCATGGGGAGTGTAGAGGGAATCCACACTGTAAACCCATGGGCAGTGTAGAGGGAATCCACACTGTAAACCCATGGGTAGTGTACTGGGAACCCACACTGTAAACCCATGGTTAGTGTACCAGGAATCCACACTGTAAATTCTTATATAGTGTACTGGGAATCCACATTGTAAACCCATGGGTAGTGTACCGGGAATCCACACGGTAAACCCATGGGTAGTGTACTGGGAATCCACACTGTAAACCCATGGGCAGTGTAGAAGGAATCCACACTGTAAACCCATGGGCAGTGTAGAGGGAATCCACACTGTAAACCCATGGGTAGTGTACTGGGAATCCACACTGTAAACCCATGGGCAGTGTACAGAGAATCCATACTGTAAACTCATGGGTAGTGTAGAGGGAATCCACACTGTAAACCCATGGGTAGTGTACCAGGAATCCACACTGTAAACCCATGGGTATTGTACCGGGAATCCACACTGTAAACCCATGGGCAGTGCAGAGGGAATCCACACTGTAAACCCATGGGCAGTGTACCGAGAATCCACACTGTAAACCCATGGGTAGTGTAGTGGGAATCCACACTGTAAACCCATGGGTAGTGTACCGGGAATCCACACTGTAAACCCATGGGTAGTGTAGAGGGAATCCACACTGTAAACCCATGGGTAGTGTAGAGGGAATCCACACTGTAAACCCATGGGTAGTGTAGAGGGAATCCACACTGTAAATCCATGGGTAGTGTACAGAGAATATACACTGTAAACCCATGGGTAGTGTACCGGGAATTCACACTGTAAACCCATATATAGTGTACCGGGAATACACACTGTAAACCCAAGGGTAGTGTACCTGGAATCCACACTGTAAATTCATATATAGTGTACCGGGAATCCACACTGTAAACCCATGAGTAGTGCACCAGGAATCCACACTGTAAACCCATGGGTATTGTAGGGAATCCACACTGTAAACCCATATATAGTGCACTGGGAATCCACTCTGTAAACCCAAGGGTAGTGTACCAAGAATATACACTGTAAACCCATGGGTAGTGTACCGGGAATCCACACTGTAAACCCATATATAGTGTACCGGGAATCCACACTGTAAACCCAAGGGTAGTGTACTGAGAATATACACTGTAAACCCATGGGTAGTGTACCGGGAATCCACACTGTAAACCCATATATGGTGTACCGGGAATAGACACTGTAAACCCAAGGGTAGTGTACCGAGAATATACTCTGTAAACCCATGGGTAGTGTACCGGGAATCCAAACTGCAAACCCATATATAGTGTATCGGGAATCCACACTGTAAACCCAAGGGTAGTGTACCGAGAATATACACTGTAAACCCATGGGTAGTGTACCAGGAATCTACACTGTAAACCCATATAAAGCGTACCGGGAATCCACCATGTAAACCCAAGGGTAGTGTACCGAGAATATACACTGTAAACCCATGGGGAGTGAACCAGGAATCCACACTGTAAACCCATGGGGAGTGTACCAGGAATCCACACTGTAAACCCATGGGTAGTGTACTGAGAATCCACACTGTAAACCCATATATAGTGTACCGGGAATCCACACTGTAAACTTATATATAGTGTACCGGGAATCCACACTGTAAACCCATGGGTAGTGTAGAGGGAATCCACAATGTAAACCCATGGGTAGTGTACCGGGAATCCACACTGTAAACCCATGGGTAGTGTACCAGGAATTCACACTGTAAACTCATATATAGTGTACTGGGAATCCACACTGTAAACCCATGGGGAGTATACCGGGAATCCACACTGTAAACCCATATGTAGTGTACCGGGAATCCACACTGTAAACCCAAGGGTAGTGTACCGAAAATATACACTGTAAACCCATGGGTAGTGTACTGGGAATCCATTGTAAACCCATGGGTAGTGTACCGGGAATCCACACTGTAAACCCATGGGTAGTGTACCGGGAATCCACACTGTAAACCCATGGTTAGTGTACCAGGAATCCACACTGTAAACCCATATATAGTGTACCGGGAATCCACACTGTAAACCCAAGGGTACTGTACCGAGAATATACACTGTAAACCCACGGGTAGTGTAGAGGGAATCCACACTGTAAACCCATGGGTAGTGTAGAGGGAATCCACACTGTAAACCCATGGGTAGTATACTGGGAATCCACACTGTAAACCCATGGGTAGTGTAGAGGGAATCCACACTGTAAACCCATGGGCAGTGTAGAGGGAATCCACACTGTAAACCCATGGGAAGTGTACTGGGAATCCACACTGTAAACCCATGTGTAGTTTACCGGGAATCCACACTGTAAATTCATATATAGTGTACTGGGAATCCACATTGTAAACCCATGGGTAGTGTACCGGGAATCCACACGGTAAACCCATGGGTAGTGTACTGGGAATCCACACTGTAAACCCACGGGTAGTGTAGAGGGAATCCACACTGTAAACCCATGGGTAGTGTACCGGGAATCCACACTGTAAACCCATGGGTACTGTACTGGGAATCCACACTGTAAACCCATGGGCAGAGTGTACAGGGAATCCACACTGTAAACCCATGGGCAGTGTACCGAGAATCCACACTGTAAACCCATGTGTAGTGTAGTGGGAATCCACACTGTAAACCCATGGGTAGTGTACCGGGAATCCACACTGTAAACCCATGGGTAGTGTAGAGGGAATCCACACTGTAAATCCATGGGTAGTGTACCGAGAATATACACTGTAAACCCATGGGTAGTGTACCGGGAATCCACACTGTAAACCCATATATAGTGTACCGGGAATACACACTGTAAACCCAAGGGTAGTGTACCGGGAATCCACACTGTAAACTCATATATAGTGTACCGGGAATTCACACTGTAAACCCATGGGTAGTGCACCAGGAATCCACACTGTAAACCCATGGGTATTGTAGAGGGAATCCACACTGTAAACCCATATATAGTGTACTGGGAATCCACACTGTAAACCCAAGGGTAGTGTACAGAGAATATACACTGTAAACCCATGGGTAGTGTACCGGGAATCCACACTGTAAACCCATATATAGTGTACCGGGAATCCACACTGTAAACCCAAGGGTAATGTACCGAGAATATACACTGTAAACCCATGGGTAGTGTACCGGGAATCCACACTGTAAACCCATATATGGTGTACCGGGAATCGACACTGTAAACCCAAGGGTAGTGTACCGAGAATATACTCTGTAAACCCATGGGTAGTGTACCGGGAATCCACACTGTAAACCCATATAAAGCGTACCGGGAATCCACACTGTAAACCCAAGGGTAGTGTACTGAGAATATACACTGTAAACCCATGGGGAGTGTACCAGGAATCCACACTGTAAACCCATGGGGAGTGTACCAGGAATCCACACTGTAAACCCATGGGTAGTGTACCGGGAATCCACACTGTAAACCCATATATAGTGTACCGGGAATCCACACTGTAAACTCATATATAGTGTACCGAGAATCCACATTGTAAACTAATGGGTAGTGTACCGGGAATCCACACTGTAAACCCATGGGTAGTGTACCGGGAATCCACACTGTAAACCCATGGGGAGTGTACTGGGAATCCACACTGTAAACCCATATATAGTGTACTGGTAATCCACACTGTAAACCCAAGGGTAGTGTACCGAGAATATACACTGTAAACCCATGGGTAGTGTACTGGGAATCCACATTGTAAATCCATGGGTAGTGTACCGGGAATCCACACTGTAAACCCATGGGTAGTGTACCGGGAATCCACACTGTAAACCCATATATAGTGTACCGGGAATCCACACTGTAAACCCAAGGGTACTGTACCGAGAATATACACTGTAAACCCATGGGTAGTGTAGAGGGAATCCACACTGTAAACCCATGGGTAGTGTAGAGGGAATCCACACTGTAAACCCATGGGTAGTGTAGAGGGAATCCACACTGTAAACCCATGGGTAGTGTACTGGGAATCCACCCTGTAAACCCATGGGTAGTGTACTGGGAATCCACATTGTAAACCCATGGGTAGTGTAGAGGGAATCCACACTATAAACCCATGGGTAGTGTAGAGGGAATCCACACTGTAAACCCATGGGCGGTGTACCGGGAATCCACACTGTAAACCCATGGGTAGTGTAGAGGGAATCCACACTGTAAACCCATGGGTAGTGTAGAGGGAATCCACACTGTAAACCCATGGGTAGTGTACCGGGAATCCGCACTGTAAACCCATGGGTAGTGTAGAGGGAATCCACACTGTAAACCCATGGGTAGTGTACTGGGAATCCACACTGTAAACCCATGGGTAGTGTAGAGGGAACCACACTGTAAACCCATGGGCAGTGTAGAGGGAATCCACACTGTAAACCTATGCGTAGTGTACTAGGAATCCACACTGTAAACCCATGGGTAGTGTAACGGGAATCCACACTGTAAACTCATATATAGTGTACCGGGAATCCACACTGTAAACCCATGGGTAGTGTAAAGGGAATCCACGCAGTAAACCCATGGGTAGTGCACCGGGAATCCACACGGTAAACCCATGGGTAGTGTACTGGGAATCCACACTGTAAACCCATGGGCAGTGTAGAGGGAATCCACACTGTAAACCCATGGGTAGTGTAGAGGGAATCCACACTGTAAACCCATGGGTAGTGTACCGGGAATCCACACTGTAAACCCATGGGTAGTGTACCGGGAATATACACTGTAAACCCATGGGTAGTGTAGAGGGAATCCACACTGTAAACCCATGGGCAGTGTAGAGGGAATCCACACTGTAAACCCATGGGTAGTGTACAGGGAATCCACACTGTAAACCCATGGGTAGTGCAGAGGGAATCCACACTGTAAACCCATGGGTAGTGCAGAGGGAATCCACACTGTAAACCCATGGGTAGTGCAGAGGGAATCCACAAAGTAAACTCATGGGTAGTGCTGAGGGAATCCACACTCTAAACCCATGGGTAGTGCTGAGGCAATCCACACTGTAAACCCATGGGTAGTGCTGAGGGAATCCACACTGTAAACCCATGGGTAGTGTATACGGAATCTACACTGTAAACCCATGGGTAGTGTAGAGGGAATCCACACTGTAAACCCATGGGTAGTGTAGAGGGAATCCACACTGTAAACCCATGGGCAGTGTAGAGGGAATCCACACAGTAAACCCATGGGTAGTGTAGAGGGAATCCACACTGTAAACCCATGGGTAGTGTACAGGGAATCCACACTGTAAACCCATGGGTAGTGTAGAGGGAATCCACACTGTAAACCCATGGGCAGTGTAGAGGGAATCCACACAGTAAACCCATGGGTAGTGTAGAGGGAATCCACACTGTAAACCCATGGGTAGAGTACAGGGAATCCACACTGTAAACCCATGGGTAGTGTACCGTGAATCCACACTGTAAACCCATGGGTAGTGCAGAGGGAATCCACAAAGTAAACCCATGGGTAGTGCTGAGGGAATCCACACTGAAAACACATGGGTAGTGCTGAGGCAATCCACACTGTAAACCCATGGGTAGTGTAGAGGGAATCCACACTGTAAACCCATGGGTAGTGTAGAGGGAATCCACACTGTAAACCCATGGGTAGTGTAGAGGGAATCCACACTGTAAACCCATGGACAGTGTAGAGGGAATCCACACTGTAAACCTATGGGTAGTGTAGAGAGAATCCACACTGTAAACCCATGGGTTGTGTACAGGGAATCCACACTGTAAAACCATGGGTAGTGTACTGGGAATACACGCTGTAAACCCATGGGTAGTGTACCAAGAATCCAGACTGTAAACTCATGGGCAGTGTACCAGGATCCAGACAGTAAACCCATGGGTAGTGTACTGGGAATCCACACTGTAAACCCATGGGTAGTGTACTGGGAATCCGCACTGTAAACCCATGAGTACTGTAGAGGGAATCCACACTGTAAACCCATGGGTAGTGTACCGGGAATCCACACTGTAAACCCATGGGTAGTGTACCGGGAATCCATATTGTAAACCCACGGGTAGTGCAAAGGGACTCCACAGAAGCACTGAAGAGGGCGAGAAATGAGTGTGTAATCCACGGGTCTATATTAAATAAATGAAAATCTATTACATCGAATACCAAAACAGCAACAGGTATTACCCGAACCGCATAAATACCGAACGCACTAAACCGCGAAATTTAAAATATCGAACGTTCATAAGCGGCCAACCCCACCACCTGCTACATATTACCTACCCAAACAAAACAAATAAACCACATATACATTAACCAAACCCTACTCCTAACCCAAAAGTAAAGCACCAAAACTCAACTACTAACCCTACACTAAACCCCACATACACAACTATCTATGCACTATCCTTCACACCTCCCTAACCCTAAGGTCCGTAACTACCGCACACTTCCCCTATGGAGATATACCCAAACAAAATAAATAATACACATAAATACATTTAACAAAACCCTACTTCTAACACTACACTAAATCTTATACACATTACCTATCTATACACTTAGCTTAACCCGCACCCTAACTCTAAGGTCCGTAACTATCGCACACGTACCTTACGTAGCTATACCGCAGATGGGCCAACCAAAACACTTCGACATTTCGGATTTCGTGATTTTGCATGTTCGATAATTACGTATTTCGCGCAATACGTGTCGATGATTTTGTATTTGCGTAAAAGGACTTTCGACAATCGAATAGGAACCCGTAATCCACACTGTAAACCCATGGGTAGTGCAGAGGGACTCCACAGAAGCATTGAAGAGGGCGACAGATGAGTGTGTAGAAAGGCTGAGTGTAAAGGAGGGGATGGAGGGGAGGCAGAAAGTCATCAATATTCTTAAAGGGTAGCCTACACAGGCAATCACCTGTTGCTCCTGTCAGACAAATATAACGTGATCTGAAACTCAGATCACTTTTTACTAGCCCAGAAGAATACTACAATGACATCCAGAGAAGATTTCAGCTTGCAAACACCTCTTATTTTGATGGGTGTTTGACAGGACCAGGAACACCAATTATTTTAGAACCGTATGTGTAGCACTGTACAAGTACATTTCAGAGATCAGTACACACCTGGACCCCAGTCCTTTTAGTTCTGGATGGTCAACATACAGAAAAGGAACAGAATAAACCAATACAAAGCAAAATTGTAACAGCTATGTCTGAAGCAAAAGCAGTTTCATGTTTTAGTAAAACACTTCTTGTAGATCATAGTGTGTGTTGTACCTTTAAAGCCACTGTAGTTCATGGGCACGCACATATAAATACTGAGCACGTGCAAGCAGAGCGCCATTTTATGTAAGCAGTCAGAGTGAAAGCATGTATGTGTGTAGCAGTCAGTCAGTCAGTCTGTTTTATGTTCCAGTCATCCATACCAATGTGTCTGCGTGTAATAAACATCTTAAATGAACACCCAAGCCTCATTCTCTTATTTGAATACACAAGAGCAGCAACATTTATTTCAAGCATTCTCTTAGGATTTTAATTTGCCTCCAGTGAGATAAATAAACTTCTGTTAGTTGGCAGTAATGGTTGTAAGACTTGCAGTCGGTATTCAACACCTCTGCTTATGCAACGCAGCTCATTAGTACATAATTAACTTCAAATTAATGAAGCAATTACCATAAGTGTTCATAAAACTGAGCTTTTCAATTACATCTGAAAATCAAACCTGAGAAAAATTACACTACATAAAAAAACATTGTCTGTTTTCTGCAATAAATATGTGAATCAGGGTGCACTTCAAAATTCTGTACTTTATCTTAGGCTAGACACTCAATATGTAAAAAAAACAGTGCTTCACAGACCTTGTAATTCATGCAAAGGTTAATTCACAATCAGGAGGATTCCAGGGCCAAAGTAACAATCAGGAGAACTCCTGGGCCAAAGTCACAATCAGGAGAACTCCTGGGCCAAAGTCACAATCAGGAGAACTCCTGGGCCAAAGTCACAATCAGGAGAACTCCTGGGCCAAAGTCACAATCAGGAGAACTCCTGGGCCAAAGTCACAATCAGGAGAACTCCTGGGCCAAAGTAACAATCAGGAGAACTCCTGGGCCAAAGTAACAATCTTGTCTGTGATGCCAGCAAATGTTCATTGGTTTTTACTAAGTTTATAGCCAGACCATCAAGACCCCCAACCATCTCACGGGAAGCACTACGGAAGGATATTCCGGGGAACAGTAGTACCAAAAACAGTCCTAGACCTGCACTCCAGTCTGAGCTTGTAATGAGAGACAAAAGTATGACCAGTGGACCATGCAGCTACTGCACAGACATCATCTACAGGGACACGGTTAAAGAAAGTGCAGAAGTTGCTACTACTTTGGCAGAATGTTCCTTTGGCTTAGAGGAAAACAATATCACAACCTTACAGGCAAATGTAACACATTCTGACAGCCATTTGGTCAAGGTAACCTTGGACATGCTGCAACTCAACTTTGTCTTGGAAAACTAAATGAAAAGCTGATCACTTTAACTGAAGTCTTCTGTACGGTGTAAATAAAATTTAAGCAGACAGTGAACATCCAAGGAATGAAGGAGATATTCTCCTTTATTTGAAAAACTAGGAAAGAAAAACGTTAGGTTTATAGTCTGGTTTAAATTAGTCTCTGAAGCCAACTTGTGAACAAAGGCTGGGTTCATCATGATGGAATCTGTCCTTATGAAAAATCAAATATGGAGATTTGCATGACAATGTCTGTAATTTTGAAATTCTCCAGTTTGAAGAAACAGCCACCTAAATGTCCCACTGAGGAATGGGGTCTCTTAACATAAGTCACAAGAGAAAGGCACCTCCCAAGAATGTTTTTGAGAGACTTAAGAAAGCACTGGAAGCATTCTGCTCTCCGACATGAAAATTAGAAATGTCAGCTGATTGTATAGACCTTAAAACGTTTGATGAAGCTCAACTTAAAGGTGCAGTTTCAAGGAGCAAGGTAGCACAGGCAGATATTAATTGTAGATTAAAAACCAAGTAATTTCCATGGTATCCCCAATGTCTCAAACAACCCACTAAACAAGTACAGTGGGTCCAAAAACAAAACAGTGTAAGCAACTTCTCTGTGTGGAAGATTTTCAATTTATATACAGGTTCTTGGGTGTGTACTAGGCTAATGGCCCTGGAGCCTTTACAAGCCTAGTCCATAGGATTAGCTTGGCATCATGCCACCCAACCTTAGTTCCTAGTGCCTCTGTCGCTTAGAGCCACTGGAGTGATCCCTGGTGTGAATTTTCTATTTCCCATCCACTCATCAAGATTTCTCTTGAAGAGGGCCAGTGAGGTGCTCTGTTTGACATGTATGGGAAGTCTATTCCAGAGCATGAGCAGTCTCTAGGTTATGAACCTGTCCCTCCTGCATGTTCTGTTGATTGTGGTAATGAGGTTGAGGTCTCTGGAGCATGTGGTGCGGAGGGATTTCTTTAGATGTAGCATCTCTAACAAAGCTGGGTCAGACATGGCTTTGTAAGTCAAGCAGAGATCGTCTCTAAGTAGGCGATATGAGACAGAGAAAAGTTGAGTGTTTTGAGTCTGTCCATCTAGGACAAGTGTTTAAGGCCTAGGATCCTCTTTGTGAGGTACTTTTGCAGCCTCTCCAGTTGTTGCAGGTGTCTAGTGAGGTACATGCCAAATGGGGCACTATACTCAATGATTGGTCTAATGAGGGAAGAGTAGAGGGATACAATGACCTCTTTCTTCCTGGATGCAAAACCCTTAGTAATGAGATGTGCTACACAGAAGGACCTTCTGACCACAGTGGCAACGTGGTGGTCAAATATATAGTTATTCACTGCATATGAAGATCAGATAATGGTAGTAGAGGCAGTGAACTTAAACTCGTCCCAAGTCAAAAAATACAGTAATAAAAAATATAATTTGAAATATTGTACAGAATTACTAAGTATTAAAAGTACTCCAAGCAGGGTAGACTGGAAACAGACTGTCTACCCTGTTTGGATTACTTCTGAATACTTAGTAATTCTGTATAATATTTAAATTTATACTTTTTGACTTAGGACGAGTTTAAGTTTGCTCATTCTACTACCATTATCTGATCTTATTAATATACAGTGATTATCATTAACTAGACACATATAAATTGAAAATCTTCCATACAGAGAAGTTTCTTGCACTGTTTTTTTTTAATTGTACATTAACCTCAGAGTGAAAGACCCCACCAAGAAATCTAAAATGGAAAGTAAGCAATACTGAAACAAAGATACAAACCTTTAGAATTGGCTCATATAGTGAACCTTTTCCTCTTTACTTCAACAGGTCTTCACAGTGCAAGGTTTTAAGAAGATGTAAGAATTTGTGGAACTCTGAAGAAAGGCTGGAGTTTCTGGCCATCATTAGAAGTGGAGAAACCAAGTGGTTATATTGATGGATTTGATGTCTGGATGATATTTGTGGCATGTGCAAGAAATCAGATCCAGAAGGGGATTGAGAAGCCAGGGCAGGTACACCAGGTGAAGCCAAAGGTAGGGGAAACCAAGCCTTTCAGGGCCAAAAGGGGGCAATGAGAATCACTTTTGATTAGCACTAAGCTACTTTCTGAAGAAACTTGAGTATGAGTGAAGTGGGATAGTAAGCATGGAGGAGTGCCAGAGGCCAAGTATGAACTACAGCATCCCTTGGGGACTGTTCCTCCTGAGGGATCACAGCAAAAAAGTTGCTGCATTTGGTCAGGGTTGCGAACAGGCTGCAGCAAGGCTGGCCCCAGTGGCTGAAAATCTTGGCTCTCACCAACCAAGTGATGGACCAGTCATGTGGCAAGAGGACAGACCTGCTCAATTTGGCTGCTAAGATATTGGACTTGCACAGAATGCTTGCTGCAATAAGAAAGTGATGGAAACACACTGTCCACTCCCACACACTCATGGCCTCTCCACACAAGGGGTATGAGAAGGTCCAACCCTGTGTCCACTGCGACACACTCCTGGCCCCTCGACATAATGGGTATAAGAAGGTCCTACCTTGTTTGTTGATGTACCAGACAAAAGACATGTCTGTCTGAACAACTATCACACATGTTGGGAGTCAATCCTTAAGCCTGCAAAGTTAGGAAAACTGCCCACATCTCCAGAACTTTGATGTGACTGTTGGCCTCCATCTAGGACCAGGTAACTTGGACCGTCCTCCCTTTGAAATGCCCCACTCCCACCCCAGAGGGGAGGTGTTCGTGGTTACTGTGGTCCTTGGTGGCAGAGTCAATGGGGAGATCATCAGTCACATGATGTGTTGTTTGCATATCTTGGTGAGCTTGACGGGATGTTGCACTGACTGAGACAACACAGACCATTAAGCAGAAGCAATCCACTGAAGTGTTGTCATGTGGAACCTGGTACATGGAAGTAGAGTGACAGACGCTGCTACAGATCTTAAAAGTGGAAGAATCAGGTAGGCTGGTGGGTTCTGATGATTCAAGACTTGCGAAGCCTGAAGATGCAGAGACAACAGTTTGGACAAAAGAAGCCTGGCTATTTGGTGTTGAACTAGTTCCAGCTTGGGTTTTAAAAAATTTACGGTAATCCCTAAGGAAGAGCTAGGATGGAATAAGGAGTCCCTTGCATGAACTAGTGAATCCCTTGTGAGGTCAGTGATAAGCCAGTCATCTTAATATGGGAACACTCGGAACCCTTGCAACCTGAACTGGCCTGCTACCACTGCCATGCACTAGGCGAACACCCAGACAGCTGTGGTGAGATCAAAGGGCAGTGCTCTGAAATGGAAATGACTGGCTCCCAGCCGGAAGTGTAGGAACCTCCTGGACTGCCTGGCTTTCTTGATGTGACAGTTGCTGTCTTGTAGATCCTCTAAGCATATCCAGTCATCCTTCCAGAGAAGAAATAATATGGACTGAACCATAACCATCTGAAATGATACCTGTTTCACAAAATGCTTCAGCTTGCTTAGATTCAAAATTGGCCTTAGGTACCCATTCTTTTTTTGGCACCAAAAAGAATTGTGACTAGACTCTGGATCCTCTGTGGACTGGTGGGATCTCCTGGATTACTCTTTTCTCTAGCAGCTTTAATATTTTACACTCTTCGACTCTTCTTTTTTGGGGTGGAACGTCTGGAAAGATGTTTTTGATGAATTTGGAAGGGATGGATGTTAAGGGAGTGGAATAGTCTCTGGTTATCACTCTTGGCACCCAAGAGTTGGGGTGATAGCCTTCTAGGCCTGTAGGTGGAGAGTTAAGTGATCCATGAATGCCTCCAGAGAAGGGCAGTTGGGCAAACACTCAGGAACACTGAAAGGGTTTATCAGAAAAAAGGCCTCTAAACTCCTGCAGTCTGCTTCTGTCCCTAGTACAACATCCATTATAGTCGCCCCTGCAATGGGGGGGAGGCTGTAACCAGAAGCCTCCTGGTCAAAGTTTTGACACTTTCCGAACTAAAAATGTTTCTGGTTACAACAGAAGGAAGTCTAAGCTGTGGATAAAATGGTTTCTAGTAGCAAACAAGGTTCTGCTGTCCTGTTCACTCCTGGCTAATGCATCTTTGACCTTTGGTCCAAAGCTGACGCATCAAATACGGCATTCAGGAAGGGTGTCTTAAAATCCTCCACAAAGTCACAGAGTCACATCTTGGTGTGACAGCAAACAGTATGGCCGGGGCCTGATGCTCTAGATTTTACATCCAGTGCATTAGATACGAGGCACACGGACACACTGGCGATAAGACTGTATGATCCCCAATTAGGTTTCCAGTGACCTTGGGGCCTTCACCATGGTGGGACCTGCCAGGGATTTTGAAAGCTCCCTCATCAAATCCCTCTGCAGTCTGGTCAAGTGGGACACATAGTTCAGTTCTTGCCATGCACAGGTCACTAAAGAACATATACTTCCCAAACCCATCCAGCACCCTGGACTAGGAGGCAGATGGTCGAATTCTCATTTCCTTTTCAGTGGCTACAGCCACCACAATGGCGTCCACTGCAGGCTCTAATGCGCTCTATCCTTATATCCTTAGGAGACATGAACATTTTGCCTGGTTTCAATTGGACTGGTTCTACCACATCTGGTTCCTACCAAGCCCATTGGGACACCAAGTCCACTAAACAGTCCATTATGGATACAACCTAGGTTGTAGATGAGTCTGCAACCAAATGCCTCAAGGAACACAGACTCCTCTGCCAAAGGGGCATCAGTGGACCAACCTCCCATCTTTAACTACTTCCATAGGCCTGTCGAACAAAACTTCTTCCAGGAGACATATGGAGGACCCTTCCCCTTCACAGAGGTGAGTGTCTTTGGTTAAAGACTTCTGGGGGAGTCTAAATACCACCTTTTGTACTTATGTTTCAAATACTGCCCCTAGGGGCGAGAAACTGGAGAACATTCAAAAGCAGCTGGGAACCCACTGCTGAGAGTGGCATGCAGCCAGATGGTGCAGACTGCCTAGAATAAGATTATGTGGCACCAAATATCCAGAAACAAAATGACTGCCTAGAATAAGATTACGTGGCACCGAATATCCAGAAACAAAATGACTGCCTAGAATAAGGTTATGTGGCACCGAATATCCAGAAACAAAATGACTGCCTAGAATAACATTACGTGGCACCAAATATCCAGAAACAAAATGACTGCCTAGAATAAGATTACATGGCACCGAATATCCAGAAACAAAATGACTGCTTAGAATAAGATTATGTGGCACCGAATATCCAGAAACAAAATGACTGCCTAGAATAAGATTATGCGGCACCGAATATCCAGAAACAAAATTCCAGGCTTGATCCAGGGCAGAACAAGTTGCCCTATCTGTCAAACAGAACAGAATCTTCTCCAAAACCTTAAATGCCCACACTAAAGCCAAATGCAAAGAAAATCTCCTCAGATCTGAAAACCCCAAACAAAGCCCTACTCAGGTCACCTATACAGTCATATCTGAGACAGTAATCACTGCTGAGCTGCTGAAAGTTGAAGTTCCAAGAGGCAAGAAAGGCTCTGAAAATTTCTGAGTTGATCCGAGGACCTTGATGCTGATCCCTCAATTCTGAGATCCGTCTACCTCTAAAGACATCAGAGTGGAATGAGTCAAGTAAACTGCTGGAGTCAACAATACCCTGATCATTGGCTGCAACACAGGAACCATGTAGGAAGTGCCTGGATCACTGGCTGCTACAGAGGAACCATGTGGGAAGTGCCTGGATCCAAGACTGCCAGATCCCACAAGTGGACTGGATAAGGAGTGATAACAACAGGTGGAGAAGGACAGGGTTTCACAACCCTTTGAGGGGAGAGGATCCCCAACTCATTCTGGGACTTCAGAAAGGTATTCATATTTCATATCAAATTCCATCTTGAACAAACTCTTAGAAAACTGTACTGACCTGGAAAAAGCCACAGAATGTGATCTGGAGGATTGGTGCCCTTGCCTGTTGAGGGAGAGACCAAGCAAATAAAGCTACCAAATCTTAAAAGGAGATGTCTCAGGAGAAAAAAAAATAGTTCCAGGAGATTGGGGGAACAAGAGGTCAGATATGAATGTGATCTGACTCCACAGATGATGGTTAAACAGTCAAAGCAGAGGGCTGAGAGGCCTTTGGCCCAGGTCCCACCATAATTGGCAGATCTGGGGACTTTTTTGACTCTCTTTAATCTTGTCTTTATTAGAATCCCTGTCTCTACCTCTAACTCCTTATCTGGGTTTATCCTTCTTCACCCTATCAGAAACCTTCCTGGAAGGAGGAGGCCCAGATACAGAAGGAGCTGAATCTCCCACTCGGTCAGGGAGAAGGTCATTCTGAACCAGCTTGGAACATTGGTCAGACAGTGCCCTAGACCCAAAGGAATCACACATTTCACACATTTCCTCATGGTGAGAAGATCGCAAACAGTACATGCAGACTTATTGTGTTAATCTGGCCATGGAATTTTATGGCCACAAGCCATCATCATCCCCTTTTTTCAATTTAGATGGGGTCAGGGTATCGTATTAACTGTCACCAACTCTCTCGATTCAGTGCCACTCTCCTGCCTTCTTCAACACTCATGCCTGACTGTCACAGATCTTCTTTCACCCAATCCATCCACCTCTTTGCTGGATGCCCTCGCTTCCTCTTACCTTCTTCCTGTCTGTCCCAAATCTCCCTCACCAGATTGTCTTCTGCTTTTCTATACATGTGCTCATACCATCGTAATCTGTTTTCTTTGCTCTTTTCTGCAATTGGAGCTACTTTGGCTTCTGCTCTTATGTCCTCATTTCTTCGCCTGTCCTGCAGTGTGCATCCTACCACCTTTCTCAGGCACTTCATTTCCATCACCTCTAGCTTCTTCAACTGTTCTGCCTTTATTGCCCAGGTTTCTGTACCATACAGTAGTACTGGTCGCACCACTGTCTTGTACACCTTACTTTTCAGCTTCTTTGGCATTCTTCTGTCATATACTACACCTGATACTCTATGCCAGTTGGCTGCAGCCCCTCTGATTCTAGCTTTGACCTCTTCATTCAGACTATCCTTCTCCTCAACCACCCCTCCCCAGATACTTGAAGCGTTTACCTGTTCCACTATCTTCCCTTCTATCTCTATTCTCAGCTTCTTCTGATTTCCCCAATCTGCTGCCATTACCACTGTCTTATCTGTGCTTAGTTTCATCCCATGTACTTTCAGATTTGCATTCCATTCTCCTATCCTTTGCTGAAGTTCTAGATCAGAGTCTGCCTGTACTGCCACATTGTCTGCATACAGCAGCTTTGTTGCTCTGCCCCCTCCAACCTGTTTGCTGATGTAGTCCATTACCAGTATAAACAGCAGTGGGCTCAGAGCTGAACCCTGGTGTACACCCACTCCCACTGGGAACCCCTCAGTGAGGCCAAACACTGTTCGTACTTGAGTCACTGGGTCCTTGTACATAGCCTGTACTAATTCTACCAATGTTTCTGGGACTTCAAACCACTGCAGTACTGCCCAGATCAGCTTTCTTGGGACATTGTCATATGCTTTCTTCAAGTCTAGGAAAGCCCAGTTTGACTCTCTCCTCTTCTCTAGTTTCTTTTCAAGTATCTGTCTCAATGCAAACATCGGGTCAATTGTGCTGCATCCTGATCTGAATCCGAACTGTTCATCTCCCATCTTACATTCTACTATTCTGCATATCCGTTTATCAATCACCCTCTCCAGAACTTTCATGCAATGTGGTAGGAGTTTGATGCCTCTGTACTGTCCACAGTTGTGGATGTCCCCTTTGTTCTTGTACACTGGCACGAGTATGCTTATTCTCCAGTCATCTGGAATACGCCTTTCTCTCCACACTGCAATTAGCACCCTCAGGAGCCACTTCTCCCCTAGCTCACCTAGCATCTTTATCATATCTGCTGTGACCTCATCTGAGCCTGCTGCTTTCCCTGACTTCATTTTCCTTAGTGCTGCTCTTACTTCTTCTAAGCTGGGCTCCTCTTCTACTCTCATCGCAGGCTGTTTCTCGGGCAGTACAGCTTCTGTGGGGTTTTCTTCATTCAGAAGCTGCTGGAAATACTCCTTCCATCTGCCTTTGATGTCCATGGGCTGGTAAGCAGGTTGTTGCTGGAATCCCTTATGAAGGGTGTCTGACTATCTTCTTTATCTTTCTTTGCCTTGCAACCTGATATAGTTTCTTTGTGCCCCTTACTGAGTCACTTTCCAGAAGCTGACAGAGTGCCTCTGATGCCCTATTCTTTATTATTGCAACTTCTTTCTTAGTTTCTTTGTTAGCCAACCAGTAGTCCTTCCTAGCCTGGTCAGTCTTTTCCATCTCCCACTTCTTCTTGCACTCCTTCTTTCTTTTGATTACTTCCTGCACTTCTGCATTCCACCACCAGCTTTCCTTATGTACCTTATTTCCATACCTGGCTCGGCCACATATCTTTTCTGTAGTCCTAACACATGCTGTTTTTAGGCACTGCCACTCTTCTTCAACTCCACCTATTTCCTCCTCTTCTTGGGGTGCTAGAGCCCCGAGTAATTCCTTGAACTGCTGTACTTTATCTCCAGTCAACTTCCAGGTCTTCAGCCTGGTCTCTGTTGACCTTAGAGCCTTCTCTGACCACTGCTTGCAGCTGATTGTGGCAACAACTAGTTTATGCTGTGAACCGACTGATTCACTGGGGATGACTTTGCAATCATGGATTCTACCCCAGTGCCTTTTCCTTCCTAGGAGGAAGTCTACCTGAGTTGCATGTTGGCTACTCTTGTATGTGATCTTGTGACTGTCTCTCTTTCTGAACCATGTGTTGGCTACTATGAAGCCAGTTGCCAGACAGAAGTCTAGAATGGCTTCTCCTTCTTTATTCCTACTGCTCCACCCATGTGGACCCCAGGCAGTCCTCATAAATTATCGTGTTAATCTGGCCATGGAATTTTATGGCCACAAGCCACACACTTCTTAAAAAATGAAGCCTTATCAGCCGCCTCACTAATACAAAGTACAAAAAAGGTCACCAGCGAAAAAAGGGGAGAAAAACCTGTCACAGAAAAGACCCAACTGTTCTAAGCACATAAAGAAAGGCCTAGAAGTAAACTCAAAGAGGAACACTCAAACACCACTACTAATACTAAATCTGAACAGCTAACTCTTGTGCATGAAAACAAATACTTAAAGGGTTAGGACAGGAACAGGAGGTGAAAAAGGTTGGGGAAAAACATTAGAGCAAAAATCACTTACCTGTAAAGAGTTGAGCCCTGGAGAACACATCTGTCACTTAGCACAGCAATCAAGATCTGAGGATAGAGTGGTTGATGGTGCAGCTGATGGTCCATTATCGGAAAGGAAAGGAGCAAGTCTAAAGTTGCCAGCCTTGGATTGGATCAGATCTAATATACCCAATCGTTGAGGTGGACAGAAAAGACAATAACAGATCTGATCTAACCGTGCAATTGGATAGTTATAGGTGATGAACTCCCAATTATTGACGTGGACAGAAAAGACAATAACAGATCTGATCCAACCTGATGAACTGTTTGTAGTGTTATTTTTCATCTGTTAAGACTTGTGGGTGCGTTAATTATTCTTTGTTGAACACCAACTATTAAGACTTTATTCATATTAAATTAAGGCCAGACATTATTAAAGTCATTTTCAGAAATGTCTACACTTTTGAAAATGAAATTTTGGGTGACAGAATAATGAGGGAGATGATTTGAGTAAAGGGCAAAGAGCATGGGACCTAGTATGGAACTTTTAAGTATTGTTAGGCATATAGCATATTTACAATGTACAGGTCCAATCTTAAGTTTTCTCTTTTGCACAATATAAATTATTTAGAAGTCCTTCCCCCAAGTCAGGGTCAGCTAGCTTAGCAACTGGTGATCTACCTTGTCAAATCATCATTTCAGGTCCAAAAGATGGCACCAGTAAGATTCCTCTTTTCCACATTAGCAAACATTTATAGTTTGTATCTGGGTAAAGGGTGATTTTAGCATTAGAGACCCATTTCTGAGATAATGTTGAGTGCTGCATAAGAGTTCAAATTTGTAGATGTGTTTATCAAAGACTGGGCCTTCCAGAACACCTACACACACCATTCACTAGGGTGAACAGGCATTATAAACAACTCTAGTTCCATAAACTCCTTGGACGACTGATGCAGCATCAGAGAGGGACAGTTGAGATCGTCCTGAGGGGAAAATGCTCACTGGTGACACTCCCTAAGGTTCAATAACCTGACTACAAATCATTCTTTTTAAAATCTTTGAAATAATGACTATTGTGGAAACTGTTAGTCATTAGAGGTGCATCATGGCAGAAGACATCTGGACAATGGTACGATGATGCGGCATCCTCAATCTGCAAATAAAATCACGAGTTAAGAGTTTGGTTAAACGAATGGCAGATATTTTTCATGACTTTAGTTAAACGAATGGCAGATATTTTTCAGGACTTTAGTTAAATGAATGGCAGACATTTTTCAGGACTTTAGTTAAATGAATGGCAGATATTTTTCAGGACTTTAGTTAAACGAATGGCAGATATTTTTCAGGAATGCTGAATGTAGTGGTCAACTGTGGTAAATATTTTTGCCAGACAACATGGTTAGAGCTTTTTAATAGCGGAGACTGACAGCTCTGAAAGAAATGTCAGCCATACTGGATCTGTGGTATAACTAATGCAGCGTGATTCTGAACACTGACTGCTCGCAGCATAGATGTGGCTGGAAAAGAGGTGTAAAAAATGTACTTATGTCTTCATGTTTTAGATGAATTTGCCTTATAAACATTGCCTAGCTATGTCTGGGGTTTCTGATTCTCCTGTGATTGTTTTTACTTTATTCCAGTAAGCCTTGGTATGACTATAGAAAAGGATCAGTCAAGTCTAAAACTGGGTACCATTGCCAACTTTAATGCATATCCCACATTGTCTTTTTGTACGTTAAGTGGGCCATTCGCACGTCTGTGTTAGATTAAAATAAACAAATAATCAGTTCCATTCTTTCCAAACCTAATTAGCCTTTTGTGTGACCATTACATCTTCTGTGAGCCAGAAAACTGAGCACTTCGGATTATATATATTTTTTTAAGAAAATACCTATCCTGAATCTGTTTTAGGAAAGTTCTTTGTTACTCTAGTGCTATGAAAAGACTCTTTTGAGTCTTTGAATGGACAGTTCAATCATGACTTCTTTTATTTTGTATGGAAAATGGAGCAGTACCTTGCAATAATGGGGGTGGGGTGGATTTATTTTGTTTCATGGTCAATGAAGAAAGAAACGGATAATGAATGCTGAGAAGTACACAGTGTGAAACATCTGTTAGGCTTCTCGGTGACTATCATATCTATTAGAGTGACATGCCAATTACAGGGTTTCATCGTCTGGTAAGTCTGATGACTACAAAGGGTAGTTGTGACTGACATACTTCAAAGCTCATACATTAAGAGCATTCTGCAATTTAGTAATCAGCAGTCAGCTTGCATGTGGTACAAAACATGGGCTTATTAACTGTAACAAGAAAATGCAGAACTGCAGTGTATCAGGCTCTATTATTTGTTGTGTTTCTTATTAAAGCAGTGAAAGAAATACAGGCCACAGAATACAAATTAGACCAAGATGGGGTGTTTGTGTGTGGCAAAGCAAAAGACGTCACAATTGCTATTTCCTTCCCCTCATTTTACACTTTTGAGTTAATGCCCCCCCAAGATTTCTTACCCTGTAGATCCCACTAACTTAGGATATTCAAATGCAAACCATACTAGCATCCTTGAAGTTTGGGTTATCTAAGAGTAACTACATCAAGTCAGTTTTTGATTACTGTAAACTGTAAAGCAATTCATCAACTGTCTAGGATAGTAAACCTTCAAAAATACGAGGACAACACTGTTTTTATTTCTACAATAACCAATCACCACCATTTAACTCATCTCCTTTAACTGATTTAAAGTATAACACATTCACTGCCTTTTTACCTGGTCTGTTACCAAACCTCAGTTGTTGAGACTGCAGGTAGAACACTTTTGGAACATGCTTCCCAAAAGTGATCCTCCTCAGAATCAACACTACCATACCCTGTAATGAATGTGCAGTCTCTTCTAGTTTCAGCTCACAGCCAGTTCCAACATCAGCTATTTAAACATTCTTACAGAGTTAAAGCTGGATCTAGTGCAGTTAATGAACTGCCACCCAAATTCCTCACACTACCAGCTGATGCCATTATGTACCCAGTGTCCATGTTGGTAAAACTTCGTAAGGGAGAAATATGTACCAAGCTTCTAAAAATTGGCCTTAGTGACACTGCTTCATAAATGAGTGGAACAAATACTAAAAATGGCTACCATCCCTTCTTCTTACCCCCCTCTTTCTAACATTCTACAAATGTGCAATCATCAACAGCTACCCAGTTTTACTGTAAAATATGCGCACCTTACAGGATTACTGCGTGGCTCCGGGCACATGACAGCACAGCAGCCCTGTTGCATATCATGCAACTCCCCAATCAATGTAAAGTTGTTGGTTCAAGTCTTTCTACACTTACCCAGAGCATCTGAATCCATAAACCACCATCCCTTTCTATACAGGCAGCAGCCATTTGATGTAATCACGGCTTCACTCCTCCACTGGTTTCCAGATTACCTAGAAGGTAGGACTTTCTATCTTTATAACGCCTACACACCCTAGTGAGCAGTGTTGGTAGTTATTCTGGAAGGCCCAGTCTCTGATACCTTGTTACTCATATTTATAAACCACGGGCTAACTTACTGAGGTGCAGAACCAAACTGCGCCGCAATATTACTTGTTGCCACTTTCTTTAAGAAGTTGTTAGTCAGTCCTTTACACTCTTACTTTGGGCCTTCTCGTCTCTAGAAAAATGCCAATCAGTACCAGGTTTTCTGCTCATTATCAATAACACTGATGAGGTTCACATACAGTCTTGTTGTGGACTATAGCGGGTCACCCAAACTTAAATTACAACAAAGACTTGTTATCATTGTATGCTTAATTTTACTTATTGTATTTTACTTATTATTACTTACTTATTCTCCTATTTATGGTTACATTTGTTACTTCTTACCTATTTTTTTATTTACTGCCCGGAGTTTACACGTGTTCTATTTTCCTGTTGTTTTTGCTGCTATGTAAAGTGGTTAGTGGTAAGCATTGTAACAAATCTGAATCTGACCCTTAACCATCTGATTCAGAAAATAAAAATTCAGTCCTGCCACAATTAATGGCATGTTGTGATTTTATGAAAAAAAAAAAAAAAAACAAAACATATAAGTTTCGATTCTTGACTCTAAACCGAAATTCACATGAAGTCAGCTATTCATGAGGAGTTCAGTTCAAGCCACGTAGATATTTAAAGTGTATGTGCGCCTGGTAAGCAAGCCTATCATTAAAAACCTGCCACAGATACAAACAGATAAACTAGAAAAGAATGCTACAAAAAGAAGAGCAGTTTGCAGCAGGATACAATGCTAGATCACACCACTGTCTGTCCAAAAAGCAAACAAAATGGCTGCACTTTAAAGACTATGCTAAAGTCATTAATCTGACCATGGCACAGAGGTTTTCTGCAATGTCCAAAGCACTGAAATAAATAATGCTATCACTTTGACTTAGAGCTAAACTAATATAAAAGAATACAAAATGTTTTCATGTGCAAGGCCATTTATTTATTTGATTGTTTATATTTTTTGTTTACTGGGGTAGTGCACTGATCAAAACTTACCAATTTCTGGCACAGCTCAGACTTTAACAGCAAACACTGGTGTAACAGAAATTCACATTGACAATATATTCCACAAGAAAATAACAGACCTTGACAGGAAACGCAGAAATTCACAATAAATCTCTGCATTCCAGATAAGCTTAGGCAAAGATCTTTTAAACTAATTTTTAAGAAGGAGGCCAGACAATAGATGAGAAATAACTGGCAGTGCAGTTGCATGGTTACTTAGCCCCCCACACATAAGCATTATTGTGCCATCCTGTTACCATCTATAAACAAACCAAAGGACAGCCCCCTAACTTACTCTAATATAGTGATATTATCCAATACCTAACATCAGATTCCCCCCAGTATAACACTTAACTATTAACTGCCTGCTGCATTTTTAGTATGTTGCTTTGAATTTCATTTCATCAGAAACCAATAATTTGAACCAGATCCAGCAAAAAGGCTCAAATCTGCTTAACTATTAGGGAAAGCCCCTCGCACTTCCAATTCCCGTGCACCCCTTACTTAATATAGTCAAAAAGATCTATGTCCGGGCACCCCCATTTTTGCATTATCATGCTGAAGACTTGTGGATTTAATTTCCACTTGTGAGGATCCATGATGTTTCTGCTTAAGTCGTCTGCCAGTGTGTTTTTCTTTCCTGGCAGGAATTGTGCTTGCACATGAACTTGATAGGTTAGAGCTGTGTTCCACAAGGTCATGGCTTGTCTGCATAGGCGGTAAGAATGAGTGCCCCCTTGTTTGTTTATGTACCACATTACTGTGGTGTTGTCTGTCTTTAATAGTAATTGTCCTGGATGTAGAAGATCCTTGAAAGCGGTCAGGGCATTTTGTACAGCCAACATCTCTTTTTGATTGATGTGAATATGCATTTGGTCTGTGGTCCATTTGCTCCTAATACATTTTCCTGCCATGTGTGCTCCCCAGGCGTAATCTGAGGAGTCTGTTGTTAAAGTCTGCCTGGCTGTGGGAAGAGTGAAAGGCTGACCCTTGTTGAGGTGACATGCCTGTGCCCACCATCGAAACTCCTGTTGCAGGCAGGGAATTAGTGGTATTACTTTCTCCAAGCTGTGAGAGTGTTGAGTCCAAACACTTTTTAGGTACCATTGTAATTTCCTCATATACAGTCTTGCATATGGAATTAGTAGTATGCAGGATGCCATGAATCCCAAGACCTGCAGACTTTTTCTTGCAGGGAGTTGGGACTTTGTTGCCATCAATTGAAAATACTGAGTCAGTTGTCCTTGTTTGTCTGGCGTGAGATAAGCCATCTGGGCCGTTGTATTTAAGCTGGCACCCAGGAATATTATCTCTTGTGAGGGCACTAATTTTGATTTCTTTTTGTTTACTGTGTACCCTAGGTAACTTAATCTTTTTACGAATGCCAGATGCTGTAGAAGGATGTCCTTGCTCTCTGCTTGAATTAGGCAGTCGTCCAGATATGGATATATTTGAATTCCTTTTTGTCTGCAAAATGCAATTACTGGTGCCAGGCACTTTGTGAAGACCTGAGCGCAGTAGATAAGTCAATTGGCAGTGCAGAGAATTGGTAATGCATTGAACCAGCTATGAATCTGAGGTATCTTCTGCAATTTTGTCTGATAGGGATATGCAGGTATGCCTCTTTGAGGTCCAAAGTAACAAGCCAAGCCTTCTTGCCCAGCATGGGAATAAGCTGCTGTAGTGTCAACATTTTGAATTTCGGAACATCCAGGTAAGTATTTAGAGTAGAAAGGTGTAGTATGGGTCTACAGGCTTTGTCCTTTCTGGGGACCAGGAAAAGTCTTGAGTAAAATCCTTGTCCTTGTTCCTGTTGCGGCACTTTTTGAATCGCTCTCATGTCCATGAGGGCTGTAATTTGTTTTTGTGCCTCTCCCCATTGATTTTGTGGCAGATCTGGCATTCCTTTTAGCCTTGGTAGAGTGTGAAAGTGGAACCTGTAACCTTGAGACACAATATTCAGAACCCATTTGCCTTGGGTGATTGTTTGCCAATTTTGAGAAAAAATTGTTAGCTTTTCCCCTAAGGGAGCTTTCAAGAGGTAAGTGCTTGGCATTCGAAGGGGGAAGTCATTGGGACTGTTTCCTGTAAGGTTGTGACTTGTCTTCACCTCCGTTTGGGTTTGAAGCACCCCACTGTCGTGGTCTGTAAGAGCCTTGTGGCTGAGATCTGCCTCTTTGTGGCCTGTCTGACAATGGAAAGGACCAATTCTTTGTAGGCCAATTTCTGCTAAATCGTGGTGACTGTACCTGTAAGAAATCCTTCACTGTTTGCATAGATTTTGCCTTATCCTCCATTTTCTTTAATACCTCTTCTGCCTTAATACCAAATAAATTATCTTGCTGCAAAGGAGCATCCAATAATTTTGCCTTAACATGATCTGGTAAACTTTGTTCTTTTAACCAAGCATGCATTCGAATCACAGATCCTGTAACTGCTGCTCTACAAGAAGCTTCTAATGAATCAAAACCACATTGTAAAGTATGCTTTCCCACTTGTTCAGCTGCATGCAATAAATCCTGCACTTCCTTATAGTCAGGTTGTTCTGCATTTGTACTCATTTTCTGTTTTAATTGAGACAGTAAGTATTGTTGATATTTAAGCATGTGAAACTGGCAATTTAGAGCCCTCACTACTAAAGTTGCAGAGGTGTAAACTTTCTTTCCCCATCTGTCTAATACTCTAGAGCCCCTATCCAAGGGAACTGGATTCTTAGCCGTGGAAGCCTTAACCCCTTTGGGACCCTGGGAAATAGTTTCTGGGTCAGCAACAGGGTTTTTACAAAGCAATTTATGAGAGTCAGGGACTCTGCAGTACCTGTCTTGCTTGACTGGAGCTGAGGGTAAAGAATCAGGATTTAAACTAGATTCAGAGAACACATCCTCCACAGTGTCCAACACTGGCGGAATAGCACGGGGCCTGTGCTGCGGCAGTAAAAGAAAGTCTTTGAACCTTTTCTTGGATTCTGAGTAATCCTGGCCCTCCCAATGGAAATGCTCCCTCATGGTATGTAAAGTTTCCCCAAAAGAGTAATCCTCAGGAGGAGAGGCTGAAGGAATTGATTCTTCAGCATCAGAATCCTCATATGGGGGTAAAGAATATCCCTGGTCTGAAGAGGAATCAGAATATATTGAAACCTGGTCAGATGAATCATAGTCTGTATCCTGCCTAGGCCTTTTATCAGGAGGGGGATGGGAACCCCTGATCAGAGTTATCAAGTCTTCGGCCATTTTGACCATCTGTTTTTTAGGCATGGAGGCCTGTCCAGGTGAATGCTGTACTTGCTTCTTTGTCTTTAATGTAGGTTTAGTCTTGACTGTAGTTGCAATCGTAAGTTGAGTAGGCCTGAAAACACCCTCAGAAGCCGATGCCTGCTCAGCGGCTCCGGACCCATCTGAAGGGTTAATCTCTGTTGGCCCAACACCTTGAGTATCCAGAGGCCTAGGCACCTCTACGTGGGAGTCTGTTGCGGCCTGTGGTTCTGAGGTAGTGGGTGTCAGGGGCTGCGAAAGCACCTCACTGAAAACCGGTGAACCGGCGACTGGCCTAGAAGAGGCTTCGTCATCAGTTTTGTGCCTCGGATGCCTGTTCTTATCTTTATCTTTGTGTTTTTTGTGCATTCCGGTCATCGGTTGTTCCGACAGCATTGTATAATTAAACCTTTGGCCAAAGTAATGGCGAGCAAAATCAAACTGACGTTTAATAGTGCGTTTGTTAAATCCAGCACAAAACCAACAACTAGGGACGTCGTGATCTGGGCCTAGGCATGGAATACAGTAAGAATGAAAATCCTTATGAGGTATTTGCTTCCCACAAGAAATACAATTATTAACTTTTACTGACATCGGTCTGAGGCAAGAAAAAGTTTCCCCAACGGGGTACTTAGATTTATTGAAGACTTCGGTTCTGAAATCGAATTTGAAATCTCAGGAGTCGGCCGACTGGCACTTGCGAACTGCTTTTGCTTCGGGCACCGCGCGGCAAGAAAGACTGAAGAAAATGGTGTCGGCTGCATCTTATATACCCCTGGCGCACTGACGTCAGGGAAGAAGCGACAGCAACAAACACCGGACCAATACTTTGGAACTCTGGCCGACTGTGGGACCGCCTGACGGCAGGATACCCCAAGTGTAATGACTGCAGCAGTGAAACACGATGAACATCCTATTCAGGGACTAGTGACCTCTGGTTGTCTAATGGGAAATATGTATACCTTTCTCAAAATAAAATCCATAAGTGCATTAGCTAACATGCAGAGTGTGCATTTTGTTTTAACCATCAGACAGTTCTGTGCCTTGATTTTTCTCCATACGCTTTATTTTACTTTTAATTGTGTTTAGTTTACTCATTAAAGTATGGCTCTAATCAATAGGAATTAGTACAGTTTAAATACTCAGTATAAATAAGCAGATACTTCTTACACACTGAAAACAAAAACTGTAAGAGCTATATGAAGGGGAATTGTAGATTGTATTCACAGCACACATTTTAAGATGTCTGTTCTAGTAAATGCTTGTGTGGATTACTTTTTATAATGGTGCACTTTTCTAGGAGCTGGGAGCTTTTCTCCGCAGGCCTTCCAGTAAATAAACACAAATGCAAACAACCAAACGATCCATACTGTAGTAAGGAAAACAGTCACCCTAGAATACAAATGTGGATTTACTACAGAAGTAGGGCAAGTAGCTTAGGAAACAATACCAGTTCAGTTTTGACGACTTATTTATTAACTTGTGTGTGGTTTATAGTCACTTACCAAAATAAAAGTGCAGAGATCATGATGCAATACAGAAGCAGTTCTACACTAAAAAGTGTAACTGCTGATGTGCCTGTAAGACTTGAATTATCAAGACCATTTGATCAGACAGGCAAGAGTCAAAGACAAGCTCCAGTGGTGTGCAGGGATACTGCCCTCATTACAGCCCCGGTAACCATTTTAAAGCAATGGCTTGAACATCAGAAGGAGGTGGCAGGGTGAGATGGGATGGGCAAAATGGAGATGGCTGTCCACTCTCATTGTCCAAAAGATGGCAGACAGTGACACAAATGTATGACCTGTGGGGGGGGGGGGGTTAGGCTCATCAAGCCTCTGTCTGGTGGTTGCCTTTAATGTTGGTGTGTGGAAGTGTGCATTCACATGCAGAAGGCATCACGGACCACCTCAGTGCTGCAGACTACAGGTCCCCCCTTGCTCAAGCGCTGGGTTGGGTCATGACAAACAGCCTCATTGCCAGGATACCAGTAAGGGCATAAAGCATTTTCATGGCTGTCTGAATGATGAACCTAAATGAACACCTCTTGCCCTGATTCAGACTGGAATTCCCAGGTAAAGGAATGAATAGGTAAAAAACAAATGCAGAACGACCATTTTACTACCAAAGATAAGTTCTTTCACCTTGTTCAATTCAAAAACTTAATCAGACAAAAGATATATTTAAAATACCTGTTTTTAAAGAACTTAAAATCACCTGACTACCAAGCCTCCATTAAACATTTTCAATAATTTAAAGAGCCACTCACAAATAATACACATCACATAAATTGTAATTTCAAATTTCGTTAGCCACACTAAGGTAAAAAATGCATACCCTAAAAGGCTGAGGGGGTAAAGCTCCCTCATGGGGAAATAGAAGGGTTTGCCTCCAGTGTTAAAAAAATGGGGTCAGTGAATCAAGTCTTGTTAAAAGACAAGTTGTGTTCATCTATTATATCCAATTAAACTCAGTTATTCATAGCTGTACAACAGACTATGGTTATGTATGCAGAATGCTGCAGACGTGTTCATAGGTTCATAAGAGATTAAAAGGCTAATGCCTTAAAAGCCTTTACAAGTCTAGCCAAAATAACCCAATTTTACCCAGCATATGGCCCCTGGGTCAAGAGGATGGTTCATAGATGTGTACTAGCCTAACGGCCCTGGAGCCTTTACAAGCCTAGCCCATAGCAGTGCCCTGGCATCGTGCTGCCTGACGTTAGTTCCCAGTGCCTCTATCAAGTAGAGTCACTGGAGCGATCCCTGGGGTGAACTTTCTATTTCCCATCCACTCATTGAGATTTCTCTTGAAGAGGGTCAGTGAGGTGCTTTGCTTGACATGTATGAGAAGTCTATTCCAGACATGGGCAGTCTCTGGGTTATTAACCTGTCCCTCCAGCATGTTCTGTTGATTGTGGTAATGAGGTTGAGGTCTCTGGAGCATGTGGTGCGGAGGGATTGGGATTTATTTAGATGTAGCATTTCTAACAGAGCTGGGTCAGACATGGCTTTGTAAGAACGGCAGAGATCGCCTCTTAGTAGACGATATGAGACAGAGAACAGCTGGAGTTTTTTTTGTCTGTCCATGTACGACATGTGTTTAATGCCTAGGATCCTCTTCCTGTGGTACTTCTATGGCCTTTCCAGCTGGTGTATGCATCTAGTGAGGTACATGCCAAATGGGGCATTATACTCGATGATTGGCCTAATGAGGGAAGAGTAGTGAGAGATGATGACCTCTTTCTCCTTGGATGTAAAAACCTTGGTAATGAAATGTGCCACACAGAAGGTCTTTTTGACCACAGTGGCAATGTGGTGGTCGAAGGAGAGGCTGCTGTCAACCTGTGTCCTCAGAGGGCTCCCATCGAAGTGGTAATTAGTGGGAACTGAGTTTTTCCCAAAGGGGATGACAATGCATCTTTTGGCATTAAGCTTAAGGTCATGGTTTCGACACCAGTCATTGGTCTCAGTGAGGCCTTTCTGTAGGATGTCTACATCATTTGTGGAGTTAATAATGGCTCCCAGCTTGCAGTTGTCTGCAAACTTGGTCAGCCAGCGTCCCTCCATGTTGGCCTGGACATCTGAGAAGTAGATGCCAAACAGGAAAGGACCCAGGACTGATCCCTGTGGGGCTCTACTTGTGACTGGTCGGCAGTTCGACTTTGAGTCCGCTACTTTCACACTGTGGGTTCTATCTGTGAGCCAATTTGCAACCCACCTAGTGATATAGGGGTTGATGCCTAGTTTGGTGAGTTTATCAATAATTCCTGAGTGGGGAATAGTATCAAAGGCCTTGGCCTGATTGAGGCAGGCTGTATGAACTGCCTTACTCTATTCCACAGCTCTGGTGACTGACTAAAAGAAGTCAACCAGATTGAGCAGGCATGATCTACCTTTCACAAAACCAATTTGCGTGGGATCTAGAATTTGGAGATTCCCTATATCCTTGTTAATTAGGTCCATGATGATGTGCTCCATAGCTTTACATATCAGACTCATCAGGCTAATGGGGCAATAATTCCCAGGGTCTGTAGTCGCTCCCCCTTTATGGAGAGGGATGACTGTTGCAGTGCGCCATTCGGTAGGGACAAAGCCAGAGGTAAGACTGTAATTGAACAGATCACACAGATGTGGTGCCAGTTCACTTAGTAGATCATTCATGTAGAACACATCCAGGGATATTGTTGGGTCCCATGGAAGCTGCATTCCTGGCCTTGGACAATGCAGCTTTAACCTGTGCTGCAGTGATGGTGGGTGCCTGACATTCCTCCAATATTGTGATTGGTCCTTTGGTGGGGGGTAAAGTTGGCACTGAATCTGTCAGCCAGTATGTTGGCAATATCTCTTGGCTCAGTATAGGAGGTACCATTGTGCGGTAACTCAGAGCAGAGCTGGGTACTACCATGGAGATCCTTGATATAACTATAGAAGGCTTTGTGGTTGTTTTTAGTGTCTGCCGCAATTCTTCCTTCATAGCTGGCTTTACAGGTTTTGATGAGGGATCTCAACTTTTTGTTGATGCTAATTAAGGGCGTTTTTCCAGTCTTGGGACTTCACCTTTTTCAGCAACAGTTTCTTCCTTCTGTTTTAGAGTTTATTAATGGCAGGAGACCACCAGATTGGCTTCCTTTTTTTTGGAGGAGAGCATCTTGGTTCTGTTGGGTATGGCTAGTTGCATGCATTTATGAACATGTTCGTACAGTGCATTGGTGTACGATTCCACAGTCATGCATCAATTTTCCATTGACATGGGTGCCGTAAAGTTAGCTGACTCTGTTTTGGGGAGCCCAAAGTCAGCTTTGGAGAAGTTCTTCATGGTGGTTACCTTTAAAGGGGGTGTGGGTGAGATGTGGATTTCCATGGTGATTAGTTTGTGGTCGGATCTAACCAGGGAGGAATTGACTATTGGCGTAGAGCAATGGTTGCCCATGTTAGTAATAACCAGGTCAAAGATGTTGATTCCTCTAGTGGGGGATGTGTATGTGTAGCGGCTCCATCAGGGCTGGATATGTGAATGCTTTGTAGGTCAGGCATAGGTTACCCCTTAATAGTCGGTAGGAGATGGAGAAAAGGAATTGAGCTTTTAGTCTGTCTGCATAGTTCATGTTGTTTATACCTTGTATTTTCTTTGTGAGGAGCCTCTAAGGTTGCTGCAGCTGCTATAAGTTCCAAATGGCACATCAATGAGGGCTGGGTAGAGAGGGAAGATGATTTCCTTGGAGCGGGATGCCATATGTTTACTTATAAGCTGTGCCACATAGAAGGTCTTCCTCACTACTGTGGACATGTGGCGAACAAAGTTCAAGCTACTATCTATCGGTGTACCTAGATCTCTCACCTTTGAGTCTACTCTTAGGGGTGTGCTATTGACATTGTAATCTGCAGAGGTATTTGATTTCCCAAAGGGTATGGTACATTTAGTTTTAGGTCATGGTTCTGGAATCAATCATCTGTCTTATCTAGACCCTCCTGAAGGATATCTACACTATGATTAAACTGTAATTATCACCAGTCATGTTTGGGCAATTAGAACAGAAAATCAACTGACTACTCTCAGGGAGCTTATTCATAACACCTGGGCTTAGCCAACTTGCATTTTTCATGTCCTGACCTTATTTTCCAGTTTGTCTCTGCATTTTCCTGCAAGGACAAATGCTGGTCTTCATCTTGCAAAGGAGGCTGCACAGGTGGCACTGAGTGCGTGACATAGAGCTGGCACTGTCATGCTGAGTGCTTGACATACAGCCGGCACCGTCATGCTGAGTGCGTGACACACGGCCTGTACTGTTGTGCTGAGTGCATGACACAGAGCCAGCCCTGTTGTGCTGACTGTGCGACATACAGCTGGCACTGTCGTGCTGACTGCATGACATACAGCCGGCACTGTCATGCTGAGTGAGTGGCATACAGCCGGCACTGTCGTGCTGAGTGCGTGACATACAGCCACTGTCTCGTGTTCTTCAAGTCTAGAAGTTCCACAGGAAAACTTGTTTGAGGTAAGACAAAATGCAGTACTAAGTTAAATAGTAATTACAAAGAGGAAGCATACAAAATACTGAAAAGCACTCTTCCCAGCTACCATAAACAAAACAACAGTTTTTCCTTCCTTCCTTCCTTAAAAGGTGGAACTTGAAAGCACAAATATAATATTCAAATAAAATGCCAAATATGAAACTGAAACCACAGTTATCAATAATACAATCTGACTAACAGTGTACATACTCGTAGAGGTGGATAAGCGCCCATGCACTCCCCCGTGTGGTGAATATACCCCCACACACAATCCTGTTACCCTGTTGCTTAATCTCATAGAGAGACTGCCCAGCACTGGACACCAGTAGGGACACTGGTTTACCTAAATCCTGGTGCTGCAGTAATCTGTAAAACTCTGTAATCTCAAAGTAAGTTGAATTAGGTTGCAATGGTATGGTGGGGGGGGGGGTCAAAAACCCTGAATGTTCCACTGGGAGTCACCGGGGAAATAATATCCTTGCTGGAATATTCAGTAATGAGTTCTCATTGGCTACCGTACTACATTTGCATCCAAACACTGTTTAATACACAATAAAGCATACAGTGGAACAATGCACACTACTAAGATTTCCATGACATCACACCATGGAGTACTGGACTACATCCACACACTGAAAGAGCCGAGAAGTGGAAAAAGACCATCTTCCTTATAAATGTAAATGCTCCATATAAATGTATGTACCTTGTGCTGTTTACTTCTTGTGCAAACCTTACAGATTCACAGTCCTATCCCAAAGGCAGTGTGGCTATGAAGCTAAGTGTTTAAAATCAAGGTTAAGAATTTATAATAACACTAACTCATAAATTTTAAGTTCACTTCCATTTCTAAGAAATACTACAAATAATAGTGAGCAATGTGGCACCTGCCTCGTGACTGTGAGCAATGTGGCATCTGTCTCATAACAGTGAGCAGTGTGGCACCTGCTTTGTGACAGTGAGCAGTGTGGCACCTGCCTTGTGACAGTGACAGATGTGGCACCTGCCTTGTGACAGTGACAGATGTGGCACCTGCCTTGTGACAGTGACAGATGTGGCACCTGCCTTGTGAAATTCTGCACAGCATACAGCAATATTAAAAATAAAATCAAGTGTCTTTAAGAAAGCTGTTCATAATTATAAAATCCAAGCTAAAGGGCTCAGCATTTTCAGCATCTCATTCTGGATGCTGTCCTCCAACACACACACATACACACACACACACACACACACGACATGCAAGCTAGACTGATATACCTCAGTCAAATTAATTCCCTTGCACCCACCACCCTGTTACAACTTCAGTAGCAGGTAAAAGTCAAGCCTGGCCAGAAATTTACTAATGAAGACAAATGTTCAATTAAATATATAACTTTGCATTCATGTTTTTAAGCTTAACCTTACAAACTAGTTTTATTTTCAAATCCTAGTAATAATGTTTGTTAGACAGTCATAATCCTATGTATGCTCCTATTTGCTTTACTCTGCAGTATCTCAGAAAAAGCAAGATTCTGTAACCAATAAACTTGACTTATTACTGAGATTGAAAAAAATATGTACTGTTTTACTTTTATTATTTTAATGCACTAAGCTGCATCTTATGAGGACTACTCCTCAATATGTAAGTGGCTGGTAAATTCAGCTTATGCTGCACTGTCCCTTTAAAGTAGAATTCAGCCAGCCAAGTAAATGTGCTCTTTTCAGTTTTTGTCTCCATGCCAAAACATTTCTGTATGCTATGCAGAATCATTGCATATTTCACACATTAGTTGGCATTTTGATAAGAATAAAAAGTTAGTGCAAAATTGCCTAATATCATACACAGCTTACATAAAACCATGCATCAGCAGAAAGACAACATAAATCAATTTTTATGCAGTTCAGCATGTAAAAATCAACTGCCAATCATTAGCGGCGACCCCTAACCGGGAAAAGCCGAAAGGCACAACAATTCCTGTGAGTGAGGTACCCTGCATGACTTTCACAACTGAGAAGGTGTCAAAAGAATCAAAGCTGTGGCTACTGTGGGATTAAAGGGGGCATCTGCTCTGGGGGAGTAGGCTGTCAAAGGGCACATTCAGCAGTGTTGTAAAGATGTCAAATGCTCCTTTTAAATTAGAAGTGCAAGTGCTGTGCCACTGTTGTTGGGCAGCCGGGCACGAGTGCTCCTCAGTGTCTGTGAGTGCAAGCAATATCTGTAATTATCTAAGTAGCCACAACTGAGACTGTGGCTGACTGAATGAGTTCCAAGACGGTCTGCAGGTTGTGTGTGCGTGCGTCTACCCTTTTGCTACAATTTCAGAACAGTGTAAGAAAAAAAAGGCAAAACAAGCTATTAAATAGAAACAATATAATAGCTCTTCTGTGTACACCTCAGCAGGACTTTTTTGTGCTATCCTCTGGACACTTTCAGCTCCATAACTCTATATTTGTGGCGTGCTAATTTGGAGAGTGCCTAGGGTACTAAATAGTCTAGCTACAGCTCTGAAAAGAGATACAAACTAACATGTAATGAAGTTCGGAGATTAAATGTCCTTCATCCCAATGTGCTACAGGAACAGAAACATCACCAAATAACATGGAGCAACGTTATTTGCTGCAAATGAAATTGTGCTGTTTGACGGGAAAACAATGTAGTGATATCATTTCAAGGGAGCTTTAGGCTGACTAATAAACCAGCAAGTACGCCTGCATGTCCTGAAAATGGAAAAGATGATATCTTCTTACTGGTAATGAACTGTGGGCCCAAACCAACAAAGTATTACGGAATGGAGCTTACGAGACTGATTGCAAGACAATTTATGTCCACAGCAAAGCAATGACCAAAGTTTGCAATATGAAAAGGTACATTAGTGATGCAAAGAGAAGTCCTGCATGTGATGCATGCAAATAAAAACTCACACAAGCTTTTACTGAATGCTAATGTGCCCACATATGCGTAACTACATAAAACACAATCAATATGATGTTCTGTCTATCAGTACAAGTATAAATTAGCTGAGCAAACTGGAAGTCAAACATGCTTTGTAACATGCCCCAAACAGATTAATAACCACAAAGTGAAAGTGTGTTCCTAGCTATGGGACAATGCACTCATACATATATGAGGGTATGAACTAGACGCAAACTTGTGGGTGTCTGGGGGGTATGCTTGCCGTACATTATCACCCCTGCATGTTCCAGCATATAAACTAAAGTCAACCACAGTAGCATCTGATAACTTGCCAGCAGAGCACATCAAAGTAGGAGCTGAGGCCTTAGTATTTTCAGTCTCTATCCTCATGGACAGAGCCATTGCAGAGTCGTATGTTCCTGAAATAAGGAAATGATCATACACTGCAAGTGAAGTAAGTATAGATGCCCTCAAGTTGAAATCAGCTCATGGCCGCTCTATGGGCAGGCCCCACAGAATTTTCATGGCATATTACAGAAGTAGACCGACAGGCTTTTTTCTGTGCAGACACTGCTGCTGCCCTGTTATTCCCCAACCAGGTTTTGAACCCAGGTCTACCAGCTGGTTGATAATCCTGTGCCCCAACCTCTGAGCTATCGGTCTGGATGATCGTACATTGCACCTGTACATAAAGGAAGAAACTCTACTGACCTACGTAACTACTGACCCATGGCTATATTTTCTTCTTTCTTGAAAACATTTAAGCATTGCATACACAAATCCTTCACTATCTACTCAACAATCTCCTCTTACCTACCCAATGTGGTCTGTGACCCCACCATAGCACCACCAATGCTCGGTTATCAACTCTAGACAATGTCAACCAACATCACAATGCTGATACACAAGTCTCAGACATTTTTTGGACTTCTTCAAGGCACTCGATATTGTTCCACACTCTAAACTGATTTAAACCCTAGCAGAATTTAACTTTATCTCATACAACATTAACATGGTTAAAGAGCTAGCCAAGAAATCACACCAAAGCCGTAATGTGGCAAAACACATGTTCCTCCTTCCTCCCAGTCTCTACAGGTGTATCCCAAGTCCCACTCTTGGACTTGTACTATTTAACACACACACACACATATATATATATATATATATATATATATATATATATATATATATATAGATATAACTAAGACAAAAAGCTGTATAACTAAGACAAAAAGTAACGCTGCTGTCCAAAGGTCCAGACCTGAAAGGCTCAAAGCGAAATGCAGAAAAAATACAAGATTGGACCACCACGATAAATCAATAAAACTTTTAATCCAATGGAAAAAATGTGGATAAGCGCTTTCACGTACAAGCTGAGTACGCTTCTTCAGATCTCTAAACATATCAAAAAGCTCTCAACTTAAATAGTATTCACTAAATTGATCATAAATTGACTAATTAAACAATTTATCAATAAAATAATTAAAACAATACAATTAATTCAGTCATTCAAAGTAGCTCACATTCCTATTAAAGAACGTCACTTAACAAACAACATACCCCTACTAAAACATCTAGCATATAATGCTCAGAGAAAAAATATATATATTACATTAATAACATATTTATATATAAAATACCTGTAAGCCAATGCTTAACTAATCATTGTAATAACATTTATTAATAAATAAATTCATAAATTTATATTCAATGTAAATAAAAATGTTAACTTATTATAAATATATAGAGGTATATGCATACAATATAGATTTTATTAATGTACACTACATGAAATTAAATCAACTGAGTAAATATGAAACGCAATGAACAAAACTCTATTTTGGGGGGGGGGGGGTGAATCAAGTATTGGTTTAATGCTCATATACTGATTCAGGCCTGGATACTGATGAGCTTGCATTCTAAGGATCCACTGGAGCTCTATAGTTTCCAGTCTATTTACAGGATATTTACAGGATTCCCTCCTCTTTCAGTGGCCTTAACTAATTTGTAGCACTCTAAACACAAACGTATGCCCCTTATATACAGCAATATGCTTTGCTAATGCGTTCAATTGATTGTTCTTTTTTATGTCATAAATATGATTATAAATCCTGTCTCTAAGCCTTCGAGATGTCAAGCCCACATAAAAGGCTTGACATTGTTCGCAAGTTGCCAGATAGATCAAATTCAAATTATTGCAGGAGGCAAAGAATCTAGGTGTAAAACTAAACCCCATATTAGGGTGCTGAAAAACTTTATTTTTACTGATAAAAGGACATAGATTACAGGAGCCACAAGGAAAAGTTCCAAAAGGCTTCCTTTCTTTCAGAGAATGTGACTGTTTTGATGATGTGCTATGATCAATACATAAAATTCTCTTTAGGTTTTTACTATTCCTATACGTAAAACTTGGCTGTATACCTACAATCTTACATGTATCATGCTCAAGACTAAGTATATGCCAATATTTTTGTATGATACCTGTAATTAAATTATTGTCATGGCTATCACTTAGGAAACTATGGCATTGCTTCTACTTTGGAACCTGTTACATTGTTACTATTTTGGAACTTATGACATGGCTATCACTTTGGACCCTATGACATTGTTTCTACTTTGGAACCTGTTACACTATTACTACTTTGGAGCTTATGACGTAGCTATCACTTTGAAACCTATGGCATTGCTTCTACTTTGGAGCCTATTACATTGTTACTACTTTAGAACCTACAACATTGCTGTTACTTTGAAATCTGTTCATTTGTTTGCTCATTAATCAGGATGATGTTTTTCAGGTTCAGACCCAAGTCAAAATAATTGAAGAAAACACTGTCTGTATACAATCATAGCAGTTTTGTACCAAGACAAGTGAACATGGCAAATACAGTAGGTTTAACTGTGTAGCTAAGATAAAATCATTACACAAACTGTAGTTGTTTACAAAATATACACAACAGTTGTAGTTGTAACAAGTTTTAAAGCAGTAAAGCTCACTGGATGACTGAAGACTAACGGAGAAGGGTGTGAAACACTCATCTTAAAAATTCTGCATTCCGCACCCCACTTTCCTCAGGAGAGTGACAGATAAAACATTACAACCACTTACCTACATCTACAATTTATGTTGTGCTACTGGAAACGTTCCATCAGCTTTGAAACATATCTACTCTATGCCCTCTAATCAAAATATTTGAAAAGATCTTTTACAAACAACTACTCAAGCACTGCAACAGTTATGAACTCCTATCTGACTCAGAAATGCCATCAGTACTATCACAGCCCTACTCACTACATCAAACTCCATACACACTACTGAGTACTATCACAGCCCTACTCACTACATCAAACTCCATACACACCAGTGAGTACTATCACAGCCCTACTCACTACATCAAACTCCATACACACCGAGTACTATCACAGCCCTACTCACTACATCAAACTCCATACACACTGAGTACTATCACAGCCCTACTCACTACATCAAACTCCATACACACTACTGAGTACTATCACAGCCCTACTCACTACATCAAACTCCATACACACTACTGAGTACTATCACAGCCCTACTCACTACATCAAACTCCATACACACCAGTGAGTACTATCACAGCCCTACTCACTACATCAAACTCCATACACACTACTGAGTACTATCACAGCCCTACTCACTACATCAAACTCCATACACACTACTGAGTACTATCACAGCCCTACTCACTACATCAAACTCCATACACACTGAGTAATATCCCAGCCCTACGCACTACATCAATCTCCATACACACTGAGTACTATCACAGCCCTACTCACTACATCAAACTCCATACACACTACTGAGTACTATCACAGCCCTACTCACTACATCAAACTCCATACACACCAGTGAGTACTATCACAGCCCTACTCACTACATCAAACTCCATACACACTGAGTACTATCACAGCCCTACTCACTACATCAAACTCCATACACACTGAGTACTATCACAGCCCTACTCACTACATCAAACTCCATACACACTGAGTACTATCACAGCCCTACTCACTACATCAATCTCCATACACACTGAGTACTATCACAGCCCTACTCACTACAAACTCCATACACACTACTGAGTACTATCACAGCCCTACTCACTACATCAAACTCCATACACACTGAGTAATATCCCAGCCCTACACACTACATCAAACTCCATACACACTACTGAGTACTATCACAGCCCTACTCACTACATCAAACTCCATACACACTACTGAGTACTATCACAGCCCTACTCACTACATCAAACTCCATACACACTACTGAGTACTATCACAGCCCTACTCACTACATCAAACTCCATACACACTACTGAGTACTATCACAGCCCTACTCACTACATCAAACTCCATACACACTGAGTAATATCCCAGCCCTACACACTACATCAATCTCCATAAACACTGAATACTATCACAGCCCTACTCACTACATCAAACTCCATACACACTACTGAGTACTATCACAGCCCTACTCACTACATCAAACTCCATACACACTGAGTAATATCCCAGCCCTACACACTACATCAATCTCCATAAACACTGAGTACTATCACAGCCCTACTCACTACATAAAAATCCATACACACTACTGAGTACTATCACAGCCCTACTCACTACATCAAACTCCATACACACTGAGTACTATCACAGCCCTACTCACTACATCAAACTCCATACACACTGAGTACTATCACAGCCCTACTCACTACATCAAACTCCATACACACTGAGTACTATCACAGCCCTACTCACTACATCAAACTCCATACACACTGAGTAATATCCCAGCCCTACACACTACAAACTCCATACACACTACTGAGTACTATCACAGCCCTACTCACTACATCAAACTCCATACACACTACTGAGTACTATCACAGCCCTACTCACTACATCAATCTCCATACACACTACTGAGTACTATCACAGCCCTACTCACTACATCAAACTCCATACACACTGAGTATTATCCCAGCCCTACTCACTACATCAATCTCCATAAACACTGAGTACTATCACAGCCCTACTCACTACATCAAACTCCATACACACTACTGAGTACTATCACAGCCCTACTCACTACATCAATCTCCATACACACTGAGTACTATCACAGCCCTACTCACTACATCAAACTCTATACACACTACTGAGTACTATCACAGCCCTACTCACTACATCAAACTCCATACACACTGAGTACTATCCCAGCCCTACACACTACATCAATCTCCATAAACACTGAGTACTATCACAGCCCTACTCACTACATCAAACTCCATACACACTACTGAGTACTATCACAGCCCTACTCACTACATCAAACTCCATACACACCAGTGAGTACTATCACGGCCCTTCTTACTACATCAACCTCCATACACACGGAGTACTATCACAGCCCTACTCACTACATCAAACTCCATACACACTACTGAGTACTATCACAGCCCTACTCACTACATCAAACTCCATACACACTGAGTACTATCACAGCCCTACTCACTACATCAAACTCCATACACACTGAGTACTATCCCAGCCCTACTCACTACATCAATCTCCATACACACTGAGTACTATCACAGCCCTACTCACTACATCAAACTCCATACACACTAGTGAGTACTATCACGGCCCTTCTCACTACATCAACCTCCATACACACGGAGTACTATCACAGCCCTACTCACTACATCAAACTCCATACACTCTAGTGAGTACTATCCCAGCCCTACTCACTACATCAAACTCCATACACTCTAGTGAGTACTATCACAGCCCTACTCAGTACATCAAACTCCATACACACTGAGTATTATCACAGCCCTACTCACTACATCAAATTCCATACACTCTAGTGAGTACTATCCCAGCCCTACTCACTACATCAAACTCCATACACACTGAGTACTATCACAGCCCTACTCACTACATCAAACTCCATACATGCTAGTGAGTACTATCACGGCCCTACTCACTACATCAAACTCCATACACACTGAGTACTAGCCCAGCCCTACTCACTACATCAATCGCCATACACACTGAGTACTATCACAGTCCTACTCACTACATCAATCTCCATACACACTACTGAGTACTATCACAGCCCTACTCGCTACATTAAACTCCATACACACTAGTCAGTACTATCACGCCCCTTCTCACTACATCAACCTCCATACACATGAAGTACTATCACAGCCCTACTCACTACATCAAACTCCATACACACTGAGTATTATCCCAGCCCTACTCACTACATCAATCTCCATACACACTGAGTACTATCACAGCCCTACTCACTACATCAAACTCCATACACACTAGTGAGTACTATCCCAGCCCTACTCACTACATCAAACTCCATACACACTAGTAAGTACTATCATGGCCCTACTCACTACATCAACCTCCATACACACGGAGTACTATCACAGCCCTACTCACTACATCAAACTCCATACACACTAGTGAGTACTATCCCAGCCCTACTCACTACATCAAACTCCATACACTCTAGTGAGTACTATCCCAGCCCTACTCACTACATCAAACTCCATACACACTACTGAGTACTATCACAGCCCTACTCACTACATCAAACTCCATACACACTGAGTATTATCACAGCCCTACTCACTACATCAAACTCCATACACACTGTGTACTATCACAGCCCTACTCACTACATCAAACTCCATACATGCTAGTGAGTACTATCACGGCCCTACTCACTACATCAAACTCCATACACACTAGTAAGTATTATCATGGCCCTACTCACTACATCAACCTCCATACGCACGGAGTACTATCACAGCCCTACTCACTACATCAAACTCCATACACACTAGTGAGTACTATCACGGCCCTACTCACTACATCAACCTCCATACACACTATTGCTAGAGTCTTTGAAGACATGACTAGGACATTTGAAACTGTGGACCACAGCTTGCTTGTTTCCAAGTTAGGAAAATTTAACTTTGGATGAAATATCATCACTTGGTTTGAAAGCTTCATTAGAAATTGGACTTTTCAAGTCCAAGGTAACAAACTGTTTCCAGCCATGGTGCAGTAATTACTGGAGTCCCTCAAGATTCAGACTTGGGGGCATTACTGTTATTTATTCATTAATGACGTAACAGAAGACCTGCTCAATTTATACATCACGTTACATGAGATGGCATTCTCCTTCTTGCAAACAAATGTCCTGCTGCGCTGCAAACTCATCTTCAGCATCATTCTTAAATCTCTGCATCTGGGAATGTGATAACAGACTTTTGATTAACCAAACTAAAACTAATGTGTTATTCTCCTGCCACAAATCCCTCTATGCTTACCTCTTATTTATTTTACTGACAATAAAAACAACAGTTCCCCTTGTTTTCAGAATATAAGTACTTGGGCCTTACTGCAGTCTCCCCCTCTCTATCCACAATGATGGCATTATTAATACGGCTTTTGTTTACTTGAAGTTATGCTACAGAATTTCCCAACTTCTCTCACTAATAGCTAGAATTTCCTTACCCAAAAATGTACGTCTACCTACACTGGAATACAGCCTTCCCCTTTTGACTTTTCGCTCAGCCTGCAATACACACAGACTACAACAAATAAGATTTGAGATTTACCCTGCTTGCTGACATCCACGCCCAACACTGCCTTCCTTTGCAAAGGTTAAATTGGCTCCATTTCTGACAGAGCAACATACTTACTTGTTAATCTTAATGTATACAGTATACAGTTCTAACAGAGGATTACTGCCCCCTTTAAAAAGGTTAATCCCCACAAGATAGAAGGGATACTCCTCATCGGACTCCCAGGACAGTAGCATCTCCTTTAGTAGGTAGGTCACCTTTTAAAACACTACTGCATATGTACGCTTATTTTCAGACTAGGACCTGCAATACAGAATAACCTACCTTCTGATATAAAGGGTAAGGAATCTCACGACAATTTCAAAGAAGCCCTGCCTGAACACTTCCATGAAACCTCAGCAGGTACATGTTTTAGAGACAGTGCTTAGTTCCACCAAGCCACTGCTACTCATACCCAACCACACATCTTCTGCCCACTTAGAAATATTTGTTTTTGTTAGCTACCTCCACTGCTTTTATCTATCACAGACATGTACTTATCTTTGTAAATATTTTGCTGTCTTAATCTGTTGCATTTCTGTCCCAGGCTGTGGCTGAATATGACCTTCAGACCAGCCCATTTATAAGGTTACCAAACAGCAATTAAGTTAGCAATTAAATAAATAGTTTGACATGTGACTGATGTATGGAACAGGAGGGAAGATGAACTGGTGATGGTAGTCACAGTATGAATGTAGTATGTGGTGCAGTACAGGAGGATGGACAGAGATGTGGACAGGGGAGCACAGAAATGTGGACAGGGGAGCACAGACGTGGAGAGGGGAGCACAGGCATGTGAAGAGGGGAGCACAGACGTGGACAGAGGAGCACAGACATGTGGAGAGGGGAGCACAGGCATGTGAAGTGGGGAGCACAGACATGTGGAGAGGGGAGCACAGGCATGTGAAGAGGGGAGCACAGGCATGTGAAGAGGGGAGCACAGACATGTGGAGAGGGGAGCACAGACATGTGGAGAGGGGAGCACAGACATGTGAAAAGGGGAGCACAGGCATGTGAAGAGGGGAGCACAGACGTGGACAGAGGAGCACAGACATGTGGACAGGGGGAGCACAGACATGTGGACAGGGGGAGCACAGACATGTGGAGAGGGGAGCACAGGCATGTGAAGTGGGGAGCACAGGCATGTGAAGTGGGGAGCACAGGCATGTGGAGAGGGGAGCACAGGCATGTGGAGAGGGGAGCACAGGCATGTGGAGAGGGGAGCACAGGCATGTGGAGAGGGGGAGCACAGACATGTGAAGAGGGGAGCACAGGCATGTGGAGAGGGGAGCACAGGCATGTGGAGAGGGGAGCACAGGCATGTGGAGAGGGGAGCACAGACATGTGGACAGGGGGAGCACAGACATGTGGACAGGGGGAGCACAGACATGTGGACAGGGGAGCACAGACATGTGAAGAGGGGAGCAAAGTGCGAGGAATTGAGTGGTTCAGGAGATGAGATTTAAAGAAGCAGGCCCAGGAAAAGTTGCCATATGTTTATATCAGATTTGAAGATCGACAGAGATGCTTATTATTTAGATTACACCTCAAATGGTCGACCTTTGTAACAATCTTCAAGCAAACAAGGCAAAGTAGTTTAAGTTGCTAAATACAACCCCATTACTGCCCTTCTTACGTCCTCTAAATTGTTCTATGTCTGGCTGCTACAATTCCTCTCTGTCTCCTATACGTTTTCTCATTTTACTGCTACAACTCTGCACACCTCTATTACTTTACCCCTGCTCTCTGAACTTTATCAAACTCTGTATTTCTTACTCAAACTTTTTTCCCTTCTTGGTATTTATAATCTGTTTTTTCCTAAAGTTTTGTAGTTATGTTTATCAAACTCTGTACATTGTCAATTAACAGCATTATTGTTTTGGAAATGTGTTTTCAACATTATATTCTCTTGTTACTGTATTTTTTGTACAAATTGTTTGTTTATTCTTTTTGTAAAATTACTATGTACTATTGTGGAGCTTTTCACTCTGGGCCTCCACTGAAGAAGGGCTGTAGCTCAGTCAGACCTTCCCCGTTAACAAATGTCAAATAAATAAATAAAATTACAGAACTACTAGGAGTGTAGATCTTTGTTGACTCGGAGCCTCTTCACCTCTGGAAGAGCACAGCAGTGATGTTCATTATTAGGACTTAGGATTATAAATCCGCATATACTATTTTGGGTATTCTATAGGTTGGTAAGAGTCTTTTCTGAGGCTGCTGCAATGGCTGGAACTCTGTATTCTAACTGTGGATGGGAGCCATTTAGGCTCTAAAAGAACAGTGCAATGGTGTCCACTATTAGGACTTAGGATTATAAATCCACAAATACTATTGTGAGTACTTTACAGGATGATAAGGTTCTTTTCTGAGGCTTCTGCAATGACTGGAAGACCGCATTCTAACTGTGGATGGAGGAACTTTTTGCCTCTTGTCATTCTCTCTTCAGAAGACAGAAAGTGGAAGATCTTTTTGACTCATAAAAGGGGTTTATTTAATGTGCCTTTAGCTAGTTGGGCATGACACTAAAGGTAAGGTTTAACTCAAGCCGTTTTCCTAGGTATCTTTATTGCCGGATAATTCTGACATGATGGTGTTTTTTTTTTACCATTGACGTTTTTGTCTGACATGATCATGTTTTTTTTTTTACCGTTAACGTTTTTGACTGACATGACTGTGTTTTTTTTTTTACCGATGACATTTTTGTCTGACATGATCGTGTTTTTTTTTTTTTACCGTTGACATTTTTGACCTTTTTATTATTAAGCTCATTACATGTGCAACTCGCTACTTCAGTAGCTCCAAGATTGTTCTTCCTTGGCTGGCTCAGACAGGCTTTAAAAACATATCTATCAAATGTAGCCTTACTGGCATGGATCAGTTTTATGTTGTTATGGTTTTAAATCTCAGTTGTTAATGTTTTTATCCATTTTTCTTCTACATTGTAACAATGTTTTGCAAAAAAATAAAAAATTTGCTTCAACTTTGTGGATAACAGACCATTTGTCTGGCATGTTGGCTAATCTCTGCGATATTCCAAATTGGTCTTTGTCACTTTGGTGCTGAGAAGGAGTTTATGATCCCAGAGCGAATCTGACATTATATGAAGGTATTCCTTTAGGTTATGTTTGGTGTTTGTTGGGGATGGATTTGACCCATAAATAACGATGTAATTTGCATAAATAATTATGGGAAGACAGTTGAGAGCCCATGGAAAGTTGATTAATGGATGAGCAGAGTAACACCAAGAATAAGTGCCGATCTCTGTTGGAGCCTTTGATAAGTGGAGTAGGGGGTGTAGCTGACCCAATTTGTACTTTGTAATGCCTCACCGTTAGGAAGGAATCAAGCGGTTGTAAAGCCTGGATAGAGATACCCACCGTAATTACATAAAATGTATATAGATATAGGAGGGCTACTTTACAAGATCACGTTAACACACAATCGAAACTTACAACATTGAGACCAGCATGGCAAAAATGCATAGCAAGGAAAGCCGAGGATAACAAAATCTAAAATACTGCATATAGGAGTAAGTTGCTCACAGTATGCTGGGTGATGCATAATGTCTACTGTTGTTTCCTGTAGGTACATCCTATGTAGGTAAGTTACCCTGTTATATGCGATATTCTGGGTTTTGTTATCATTGGCTTTTGTTATTATGCATTTTCGGCATGCTGGTCTCGATGTAAGTTTCAGTCAAGTGTTAACTCGATCTTGCAAACTGGACCCATATATACAAATATATAGATAGACAGATATAGGGAATTTACTATGGGGATAGCCTATTAAATCAAATGCCTTTGTTAGTTCTATGAAAAAGTTCACAGGAAGTTACTTGGCATGCAGTCCAGGAGACTACTGAGGCCCGTAGCTCAACTCATTTACCCAAAAGCAATGTCTGGGTAGGTGACGTGATCAGAGTTACACAGCAGCAAATGGAGGCTGAGGAATCAAACCAAGGAGTACAGGAAGTTGCCTGTTAGCATCTGGTAACCTTAACCACTATGCTAACTGCAACACAAAGGAATAGTTTAATCCCCCAGGTCTCGATCCCACATATCTGTTCTTTCAAGTCTGGTGCAAGTCTACTACACCATGGTAGCACACCGACTACACTAACAAGGAAGACAGCGTGTCTGTTATAAGTCCTCATGTTGTATAGCACAGTGTCTGCTACAGCATAAAGGGCAGTCACTGTGCCCATGATAACACACAGACTACACTAACAAGGAAGACAGCGTGTCTGTTATAAGTCCTCATTCGTGTTCTATAGTAACAGACTATACTAACAAGGAAGACAGTGTGTCTGTTACAAGTCCTCATTCGTGTTCTATAGTAACCGACTATACTAACAAGGAAGACAGCGTGTCTGTTATAAGTCCATGTTCATGTTCTATAGTAATCGACTATACTAACAAGGAAGGCAGCGTGTCCGTTATAAGTCCTTGTTCATGTTCTATAGTAACCGACTATACTAACAAGGAAGACAGCGTGTCTGTTACAAGTCCTCATTCATGTTCTATAGTAACCGACTATACTAACAAGGAAGGCAGCGTGTCTGTTACAAGTCCTTGTTCATGTTCTATAGTAACCGACTATACTAACAAGGAAGGCAGCGTGTCTGTTATAAGTCCTCATTCGTGTTCTATAGTAACCAACTATACTAACAAGGAAGGCAGCGTTGTCTGTTACAAGTCCTCATTCGTGTTCTATAGTAACCAACTATACTAACAAGGAAGGCAGCGTTGTCTGTTACAAGTCCTCATTCGTGTTCTATAGTAACTGACTACACTAACAAGGAAGACAGCGTGTCTGTTATAAGTCCTCATTCGTGTTCTGTAGTAACCGACTATACTAACAAGGAAGACAGCGTGTCTGTTACAAGTCCTCATTCGTGTTCTATAGTAACCGACAATACTAACAAGAAAGGCAGCGTGTTTGTTATAAGTCCTTGTTCATGTTCTATAGTAACTGACTATACTAACAAGGAAGGCAGCGTGTCTGTTATAAGTCCATGTTCATGTTCTATAGTAATCAACTATACTAACAAGGAAGGCAGCGTGTCCGTTATAAGTCCTTGTTCATGTTCTATAGTAATCGACTATACTAACAAGGAAGGCAGCGTGTCTGTTATAAGTCCTCATTCGTGTTCTATAGTAACTGACTATACTAACAAGGAAGGCAGCGTGTCTGTTATAAGTCCTTGTTCATGTTCTATAGTAACTGACTATACTAACAAGGAAGGCAGCGTGTCTGTTACAAGTCCTCATTCGTGTTCTATAGTAACTGACTACACTAACAAGGAAGGCAGCGTGTCTGTTACAAGTCCTCATTCGTGTTCTATAGTAATCGACTACACTAAAAAGGAAGGCAGCGTGTCCGTTATAAGTCCATGTTCATGTTCTATAGTAATCGACTATACTAACAAGGAAGGCAGCGTGTCTGTTATAAGTCCTTGTTCATGTTCTATAGTAACCGACTATACTAACAAGGAAGGCAGCGTGTCTGTTATAAGTCCTTGTTCATGTTCTATAGTAATCGACTATACTAACAAGGAAGGCAGCGTGTCTGTTACAAGTCCTCATTCGTGTTCTATAGTAACTGACTACACTAACAAGGAAGGCAGCGTGTCTGTTACAAGTCCTCATTCGTGTTCTATAGTAACTGACTACACTAACAAGAAAGGCAGCGTGTCTGTTACAAGTCCTTGTTCATGTTCTATAGTAACCGACTATACTAACAAGGAAGACAGCGTGTCCGTTATAAGTCCATGTTCATGTTCTATAGTAACCGACTATACTAACAAGGAAGGCAGCGTGTCTGTTACAAGTCCTCATTCGTGTTCTATAGTAACTGACTATACTAACAAGGAAGGCAGCGTGTCTGTTACAAGTCCTCATTCGTGTTCTGTAGTAACCGACTATACTAACAAGGAAGGCAGCGTGTCTGTTACAAGTCCTCATTCGTGTTCTATAGTAACTGACTATACTAACAAGGAAGGCAGCGTGTCTGTTACAAGTCCTCATTCGTGTTCTATAGTAACTGACTACACTAACAAGGAAGGCAGCGTGTCTGTTACAAGTCCTCATTCGTGTTCTATAGTAACTGACTACACTAACAAGAAAGGCAGCGTGTCTGTTACAAGTCCTTGTTCATGTTCTATAGTAACCGACTATACTAACAAGGAAGGCAGCGTGTCTGTTACAAGTCCTCATTCGTGTTCTGTAGTAACCGACTATACTAACAAGGAAGGCAGCGTGTCTGTTACAAGTCCTCATTCGTGTTCTATAGTAACTGACTATACTAACAAGGAAGGCAGCGTGTCTGTTACAAGTCCTCATTCGTGTTCTATAGTAACTGACTACACTAACAAGGAAGGCAGCGTGTCTGTTATAAGTCCTCATTCGTGTTCTATAGTAACTGACTATACTAACAAGGAAGGCAGCGTGTCTGTTACAAGTCCTCATTCATGTTCTATAGTAACCGACTATACTAACAAGGAAGGCAGCGTGTCTGTTATAAGTCCTTGTTCATGTTCTATAGTAACCGACTATACTAACAAGGAAGGCAGCGTGTCTGTTATAAGTCCTCATTCGTGTTCTATAGTAACCGACTATACTAACAAGGAAGGCAGCGTGTCTGTTACAAGTCCTCATTCGTGTTCTATAGTAACCGACTATACTAACAAGGAAGGCAGCGTGTCTGTTACAAGTCCTCATTCGTGTTCTATAGTAACCGACTATACTAACAAGGAAGGCAGCGTGTCCGTTATAAGTCCTCATTCATGTTCTATAGTAACCGACTATACTAACAAGGAAGACAGCGTGTCTGTTACAAGTCCTCATTCATGTTCTATAGTAACCGACTATACTAACAAGGAAGGCAGCGTGTCTGTTACAAGTCCTTGTTCATGTTCTATAGTAACCGACTATACTAACAAGGAAGGCAGCGTGTCCGTTATAAGTCCTTGTTCATGTTCTATAGTAATCGACTATACTAACAAGGAAGGCAGCGTGTCCGTTATAAGTCCATGTTCATGTTCTATAGTAATCGACTATACTAACAAGGAAGGCAGCGTGTCTGTTATAAGTCCTTGTTCATGTTCTATAGTAACCGACTATACTAACAAGGAAGGCAGCGTGTCTGTTATAAGTCCTTGTTCATGTTCTATAGTAATCGACTATACTAACAAGGAAGGCAGCGTGTCTGTTATAAGTCCTCATTCGTGTTCTATAGTAACCGACTATACTAACAAGGAAGGCAGCGTGTCTGTTACAAGTCCTTGTTCATGTTCTATAGTAACCGACTATACTAACAAGGAAGGCAGCGTGTCCGTTATAAGTCCTTGTTCATGTTCTATAGTAACCGACTATACTAACAAGGAAGGCAGCGTGTCTGTTATAAGTCCTTGTTCATGTTCTATAGTAACCGACTATACTAACAAGGAAGACAGCGTGTCTGTTATAAGTCCTCATTCGTGTTCTGTAGTAACCGACTATACTAACAAGGAAGGCAGCGTGTCTGTTACAAGTCCTCATTCGTGTTCTATAGTAACTGACTACACTAACAAGGAAGGCAGCGTGTCTGTTACAAGTCCTCATTCGTGTTCTATAGTAACTGACTACACTAACAAGGAAGGCAGCGTGTCCGTTATAAGTCCTTGTTCATGTTCTATAGTAACCGACTATACTAACAAGGAAGGCAGCGTGTCTGTTACAAGTCCTTGTTCATGTTCTATAGTACAGTGTCTGTTACAGCGTACAGGGCTTCTGCTAACCTAGACGCCATGCTGGTGCTGACCAAGAATCCTGCAAGTGTGGATATATTCCAGTAGTTGCCTGTACATAAGTTTCTAAGACTTGTGCAAAGATCGATAACATAGAAAACTGGGCAGAAATCATGGCAAGACTGACTGAACTCTAGTGTGAGCTGGACCACTTTGTTTTTGCCAAGACACAGCAATGATATCTCCTTCCAGGGGTCTAAATCCTGAAGCAGAAGAGTGGATTTCAGGAACTTTGAACCCAGCTTTATTAGTTTCATTTTCAGTTGGTACTCAAAGCCCATATTCCAGAATGGGTAAAAGGACAGACCTCATGGCAGTAAAATGTTCTTTTTTTAGTAACTCTGTCATGTTGTCAATGCTCACACTAAACAACCAAGACGTACTCAGCATCATACCAGGATAAGATGTGAGCTACTTCTAGGGCAGCCCCAGAGGGTAACAGAATATTCCAGCATGGATCAACCATGGAGGTCCTGGTCAGGGTTCCAAATGGGATACCCTTTGTTTCTCCTGTACTCACTGTTAACTGCATTGCCTTAAATCAGATGAAGGATGAATCCTCCAGCAATTTGATTTTTATGACCATGGGGGGAGAAATTTAACAATGTCACTAACAAAGTATGTATTACTGTCCCTCTTACTACCTGCAAGCCCCCTAGTCATGAACAGAGTGTAAAGCAAAGGTCCAAGCACTGATCTTTGTGGAATTCCTCTTAGCAGTTTTAAATTAGTGTATGCTGTGTTACTAAGTCACACCTCCTTCACAAAGTTTTTAAATAATTGGCAAGCCAACTTAAGTTGGAGGGCTCCAATCAATATGCTTTACTAGGAGGGGAATTGTTCATTTCCCTAGAAGTGACAATTCAGAGTCAGAATAATTATCCCAAAATGTATGGGACCTCCTCCTTGCATGGCCCTCCTCAGAGAAGATATTCAATCAGTTCTATTTTCACTGATTAGCTTTGGCAAGCTAGTACCTGATGAAGACCTCTTTGAAGTAGGGTACTGTTATCATAACTGCCCTTCAGAAAAGACAGGATATCAAAGTCATCGACATGGTATAGCAAACACCATTCTTTCAACAGAGGAGAGACTTGTGTGGCTGCTTCAGCTTCCCTGCTGTTGAATCTGCACTGTAAGGTCATCATTAGTACATTCCTTTTAGTGAGCGAGGTATCCAATAATACTTCCTCATGCAGTGTGCAAGTGTGCACCTACTGCCTTAGCAACAGAACTGAGAGTGTCTCAGGGCTCACCACACATGCCTTAGTAGTCCCCCTCTCCCCAGATATAAGATAACGGTCCAGCATCCAGCATAGAGAACTCACCCTGCATCATTTTGGAACCCCTGACCAGTTTCATCAATTCTTAGCGAAAGTCTTCTGTTAGCAAAAATGCTTGAGCAGCTCTTACTGTAAAACATAATGTAGTACAATAACATGTACCACATACCTCCTACCCCCACAGGACAGAGGGATGAAACCTTGGCTGCAGCACAGATAACCTGTCTTCAGTTAGTGGCACTGGTGCTGGAGAGTGTGGCTAGGAAGAATAGGTCTGAATGACCACTGCAGTCTCACTAAGCCAGGAGGAGGGATGCAGCTCCAGTTTTCCACTTGAATAACATCCAGAACAAGCAGTGGGTAATGCACCACAAGAAACAAGCATACCAACCCAATACACATGCACATGCCAGAGAAGGTGTGTGCAGTACTGTACATGCTTCCAAGCATTGGTATCTAACAGGTAGTAAAGCTTGGGGGGGGGGGGTAGTCTGCTCCAACCAGCTAGGTGGTCCACTCCCTTTACCCAACTCTCACCTCTAGCCGAGGGTAGTGACTAGTGAGCACAAACTGGGAAGCAAATAGGCCACAGGGCGTTCAACCCAAACAGGGGCGTGCGCCCAATCCTTGCATCTAACAGGGTACCACAGTAAGCTCTCCCAGGGAAAGAATTAATTGTAGGACTCTTGCATTGTTTGGAAATGGGCCCAGGTACCTTCTGAGGGGTAGAGGTGGGTGGGCTCTCCCTACATGCCCAGTATCTGGCCCTTGAAAAGAGAAATAAATGGGTCAATTGGAAGCAGGTATTGAAGCCTTTGGGAAAATCAGAGGAATCGGACAAAAAAACAGAATTAAGTAAATAAAAAGGTATCACATCACCTCTGTGTTTGTGTCAAGCGCCATCTGATGCCCCCCTCCCTCACTTCTGACATCTGCCTAACAGTGCTGACAGCTCCTGTTAGGCAAATGTCACAAATGGGGGGGGGGTCCCTCTGATGAAAGTTTACAATAAAACACAGGGGTGATGTGACACCCCCATTTGTTGGGCCCCTCATATTTATGACATCTAACAGCTTTAACAGCTTCTGCTTTTCTTCTTCCAACCCACTGCCATGCTGGACGTTAGTAGATTAAGCAGTGCCCACTTCTTTGGAGAAGGATGGTAGATCAATCTACTGTTGGCAAAGACACATTCCCTGCCTCCATGGTGAGTCACGGTGCCTCCACGGTGAGTCACGGTGCCTCCACGGTGAGTCACGGTGCCTCCACGGTGAGTCACGGTGCCTCCACGGTGAGTCACGGTGCCTCCATGGTGAGTCACGGTGCCTCCATGGTGAGTCACGGTGCCTCCATTCCCCATTACAGTCTTGGCATTTCTTTCATTCACAAGCTGCATTCTGGGACATCTACACCTGGCTGTTCTCATCACACTCAGTCGCCTGCTTCTTAACAGGGTGTAATCACATGTAGTACATGGAGATTATGAGAATTAAATCCGGATCTGCAAAAAACAACCTGCCAAGTGGAAGTTTTCTGACAAGCAAACAATCTGGCAGTCAATGATAATTAAACCATTAGTTATTCTGACAGCTAACTAAACAGTGTATAAGCCACTAGTAATATAGTTTTCACTGGTGTTGGACCAGTAAGTGCATGCATATGTTTGTCCTAAAAGGTAACACATTTTATTTATTTAACATTTGTTAACTGTGAAAGTCTGACTTGGAATTAAGTGAATTTACAGCAGAGGCCCAGGGAGAAATGATCCAGACATTTTTTTTAATGTGGGAGAAAACCCACACGAACACAGGGAGGACATGCAGACTCCACACAGAAGGCACCCCAGCTGATAATTGAACCAGAAAACTTCTTGCTGTGAGGCGACAACACTACCGCTGCACCACTGTGCCGTCCATAAAAGATAATGTATCACAGGATGATGGAACGGTCAGCTTGTAAATGGTCTGAAAATAAGCAGATTCCATTCCCTGTGTGATTTACTTTTAAAACTGACTCACAAAATAAAAAAAAAAAATCTTTCTTTAATGCATTATTCCTTGATGCTGCCAAACACAAACGGACATGGAGAATTCCCAGAGATGCTATTTCTCAGGAAAAGATTTCTGATAGTTTTAACTAGGTCAGATAAACACTTGGCAGGTACCCTGCTAATTATCCTGTCACCTTTTTCATACCACTGAAGAGACATGGAATGGAAGGAGATATTCTTCCCTTCAGTTATGCACTTTATGAATCATCACTGACTTTTAATTCCTTGCTTCAACTTAAATAAGGGCGTATACCAAATGCAGATTAAAAAAGCAGAAACTGTCTTCTGTTTCATGAATTCTTGTCTTAAAATAGACAAGAGGGAAGCTGATTTTAAAATGCAGTGTTGCTTAATACATTCACAGAACTGAGGGCAACTTATTGCCAGAAACCCTTTCCAGACAGAGGAGAATGGAACATTTACTGCTGTCTTTCAAAGTCATCCTGAGCTCATGCTGTCATTTCCCTTGATACTCAGCATGGATAGGAACAGAAGAAAGATAATTTAACAGCAGTTAACACTAGTGATAGCATACCTTACCTATTCAGAGTCCATTAGAAGCCAGTTTCTTGAACTGAGTAAATGCTTACGCTTTATTAGACCCCCCCCCCCCCCATACATCTCATTTTCTTAGTGGAAGAAATCTGGACAAAGTCTAAAATAATGGTGGGACAAAGGCTCAAAAATAGGGACATATTTTAAATACTGCCCTTATAAATTCAGAAAGTTGCTAGAATAGTAACATTTGTCGTAGCATACATTTTCTGATGAAGGTTGAAACTCAAATGTATGTCGTTATTTAGTGACTTTAGTCCTTACTGACTTGTGAGAAAACTACAAATTTTATGAGGAATAGACCAAAAATATGAGGCAAAAATCTGGACATTCTGCAAAAATTCATATGGTTGAGAGGCATGCCCCATTACAATAAAAATGTATTTATTTATACATTTGTTAACTAGGTAAGTGGACTGGACAACAGACCCTTTACGGATACATCCCAGGCCAACTGGCAATAGCAGTTACAATAGTAATAAGATAACAGATACATTGTTGCCAGAATAAATGAAGAGAATGAAAAAATAATTTTAAAAACAACCTTTAACAAGATGCAACTTGCCAATGTAAAGCAGTCAGCACCTGACCCTCATGTTCTGGGAAATGAATGACCAGCACTGTCCTTGGGAAGGCTTAGCACAACCGCTGTGGGCCAGTTGGTGAAATATCCCCTAATACAATCTGCTAGTCCACCTTACAATGTCTTGTGAGGCTGTGGATTTTCCTCTTTCGACAGTCATATCCATTTTGTATGCTGACATGACCTGGATCATCCCTTTATACTGCTTACTATGCCGGTGACTGTCACAATTTGCCTATCCCATGAAGACCATTACATTACATTTAAGGCTGTATCCTGTAATCGCAAATTGCAAAACAAAAGAGTAAAGGTCTGAATGGCTTTTGCCAGATCCATAAGACAAAGAGATGAAGCCTTCACTGTGAAGTAGATGACAGAGGTTTGAACACTGTCTCAGACACTCTAGGAACTGTCTGGGAAGGGATGTGAATCAGCAGCTATCACCCATTTGCCTATTGCAGAGGTGGGAGACACTACAGACCACTGTGCAACTGCCATCTTCCAGAGGACAGGGGGTGTAGCAGCAGAGCCGGGACCGATGACAGACCAACCAATCAGCTCACAGTGTTGTAACTGGAATTTTGTGTGGGTGTGTCCACACATGTGCATGGAAGCAGGCACTGTAGGTTTGGAAAACCTATGTTTAGGTAAGAAAACACCTACTCCTGCCAGGAAAACAGGTCTTGGTTTCACAACTAACTCATAAGATAAGGACTCTCTAAAGGCAAATCCCCACTGGAGAGGGGATTCCCCTCACAGGGTAATGTGGACTGCTTCTGTCAATAAGATGGCACAAAAAGGACTGAATGGCCAATAGAGGAGGGGGCAAAGGGTGGAAAAGGCAACAGGGTGGAATACTAGTTAAGCTACTCCCAAATCTTACCTTTTAAAGTGAACCTTTTAGTTGGTGAGATACAAGTTACCTCCTTCCCTCACCCTCTGTTTGAGCAACAGCATATGATGCTACTTGTTTGGTAAAGTTGTTACGGTCTATGAAAATAATTCATAGAAGAATAAAACAACTGAGCTGAATTTTAAATGTAACTATTACTGGGATTTATTTATTGTTTATTTTGTTGTCTTAACAGCTTGTGGATGTCTTTTTCAAGTATGACCTGCAAGACAGCAGTGTGAATCAAGCACATATTAAAAAATAGAAAACATATAGAAAGACATTAGTTAAACGATAACTCATGGCTGGGTGTGGGTAATGTATTTACCCATAGTTACTGTACTTTGATCATGATGGCACTTCAGTCACCAGAGATGTTAATTGAACACAGGTCACCCAGGCTGTAATCATGGCTTTATACCCTCTATGACAAAGTGCTGACTAGGAGGCAGAAGAGGAGGGTGGAAAGCAAAGACAAGGAGGGCACAGGACAAGCAATTAGCACAGAAGGGGGGGGGGGCTCTGATTCACACGAAAAGCTGACAGCCCACCCGGAGACTTGCCATTCTTTCGCTGTTTGGTTTATCTCCACATTTGCATTTATTTTCCTTGCATTACTTTTGCTGATGTTTCATGCACAAATACCTGTACGTAAATCTGTAAGGCCTTGCACCTGTAACGTTAAATCGCCAAGTAAAAATATCAGGATGGGGAACAAGGAGTGGATCCATACTCAAGACCTAAGGAGACACATCACCAGACATGCCTATTCCAAATGAAAGACAGCTACACAGCTAGACCTATTGGTAGAGACGGTTTGCACCTGGCACCGCTAGGCTTTCAGCTGCTGGCAAAGGCTCTTGCCTCCCCTATAATGCCTTTTTTAGGCAATGTCTTGAAAACAGCATTACCCGATGTGAAATTAGCCAACCAGAACAAGAAAGGGTCATGCTGCTAAATGCTAGGAGCTTAAATCAAAAACTGCATTCCTTGGAAGCACTTCTATCACTAGAAGATGTAGATGTCTGTGTAGTCACAGAAACCTGGTTCAAGGCCTCAAAGAGTACTACCTCAGAAGGCTACAATGCCTTCCACATCTTTAGACTGCAAAATGAACATGTGAAGACCAAAGGAAGTGGTACTTCTGTCTATATTAGAGATAAATTCACCTCCCGTCTAGTTAGACTGGACAACTCCATGGAGTTACTCCAAGTCCAGGTTATGGTGGGTAAGACCCCCATTCAAGTCATAGCCTGTAAGAGATCCCCCTCCATGGATCACAATGCCCATGAAGCCTACTTGACAAAATTGGAGACAATCAAATTTTACCGAACACTCTGGTTATAGGGGATTTCAATTATCCCACCATCAACTGGGACATTATGCTAGACCCAACTCGCTAACACAAAAGTTCCTTGACTTTGTTAATTCAAATGCCCTGGAACAAATTATTCATACCCCAATAAGAGGAAGAAACATTCTAGATCTGGTCCAAACTAACATGACAAACAGGTGCACTGCCACAACTGTCGGACACTCATTAGTTAAATCTGACACAAAACAGTCACCTTCAAGCTGGCACTAATACCAGAATTCACAAAAGGTGAAATCAGAATAAAAAACTTCACCAAGGCAAACTATACCTTCCTAGGCGAAGGTATAAATGCATTCCAATTGAAACTGAATTCCAATTGCACTTCCTTTCAAAGTGGGAATGTTCTTGTACCCCTACCAAATAAACTCTTTAACACCATCTCCCATGCACTATATACCTCAATCTTCTATCACTGTGCTCTCTTACCCTCTGTCTCTACTTCCTCTCCTACCCTATACCTCATAAACTTCCCCCCAGGTCTATATCAGTCCGTCGAAACGGCTGATTATCAAACACCAGATGTTCGAACTGTTATGTTTGAACACTGATTATCACGAAGCTTCGGAACACTGAATTCTTTCCCAGGGAAAGAATTCGGTGGACCGTTTCTGTGGCTTCGCGATTATCAGGACTGTGGTGGGAAGTTATGGGTCGGGTTCAGGTAAGTTTGCGATTGTGTGGACGTTAGGGTTAGGGTGCGGGTTAGGAGAGTTAGGGCGCGGGTGAGGTGGGTGTGCGATAGTGACAGAGTTTAGGATTCGGGCGGGATAGGTGCATTAGGGTTAGGGCACAGGTCAGGTGAGTGTGCAATAGTGATGGACGTTAGGGTTTGGGTTAAGGCAAGTGGATAGATAGTAGTGTATGTATAGTTTAGTGTAGGGTTAGATGTAGGATTTTAAGTGTTTGTGTGTGGATTGTTTTTTTTTTTTTTTGGTGCGCTTGTGTTGTGTGTGTGTTTCTTGGAACAGCGATTTTTTTCCCTGGGAAAAAAAATCGCTGTTCTAAGACTTCGATGTTTTTGCACTTCGTGGTTAGAAGTTCGAACATAAGGTGTTCAAACTTCAGCCGTTTTGGTGAACTGATATAGACCCCTTCCCCCAACCCATTCCCTTTCTGCACCACATACCACCTTTGACCTCTCCCACCTCACCTTCTTCTCTGTGCTCTCCTCATATTTCTAACTTCCAAAAAAAAAAGCTTGTTTTTTTATCTGTACATAAATGTTTTATTTACATGTTTTTTTCATCTGAAATGCCTGTACTTTTAATATGTTTAGACTACTTGAATCTCACTTTTGAACTTTTGTATAACTATTGTAAAATTGTCTATATTCTGTGGAGCTTTTCTCCCCGGGCCTCCACTGAAATCGGGCTGTTCCAGGCCCAGTGGACTATCCCGGTCACCAAACTGTATTTATTTATTAAAGTCCAAGCCCCACCCTATGCTGGAAGTGGTAACGACACCAAAGCTTAGGTTAAAGCCCGGTACAATCACTTCCATAAGTGTATAGACTCAGCTGTACCAGAAAGGATCAAAGCTAGAGCCGCAAGTAAAAACAAGCTGCCATAGTGGACATCCAGCATCAACAAACTTTACAATAAATGCAAAACGTTGCTGTCCAAGAAAACAAAGGCAAGGCCCCAACAATGGAAAAGCACCCTCCTCAACCTCAACAGACAAATAAGACAACTTGTCAAATCCTCTATGGGCTCCATTGAGAGAAACTTAGCAACTACAGCCAAGGATAACCATGAGGCCTTTTACAGTTACATACATAGCCTGAAAGGTAGGACCCAAGCATGTGCAGAACTACTGACCAATGGTATCACACACACTGACCCCACAGAGATAGCAAACCTGCTACCAGACAGGTTTGGTGAAAATTTCACTACCTTATCCCCCCAACTTATCACAAACCTTCCCCCAAACTCCCCACCACCACCCTACACATCTGAAGAGCAGATCCTCAAAGCCTTAGCCAAGGCAAAAACACAGCCTCTATGGTACCAGACGACATCCCATGCTGTCTTCTAAACAGGCTAAAACATGAACTTGCATCACCATTAAGTACTCTTTTCAACTATAATCTAACCACAGGCTTTGTTCCTGCAAAATGGAGAACAGCAAAAATGACTCCCCTCCACAAAGGTGGCTTAGCAACAGACCCAGGGAATTATAGACCCATAAGCCTGACAAGCCTCATCTCTAAGGCCATGGAGTGTATAATTACAGAACTCATAAAGATATATATGATCTCCAAACCCTGGATCCTACCAAATTCAGCTTCATCAAGAGTAGATCCTGCCTGTTAATCTGGTGGACTTCTTTGAAAATGAGACCAGGGACAATGATGAGGGCAAATCTGTGCAAACAGCATATTTCAACTTAGCAAAGATTTTTGCCACAATCCCACATTCAAGGATTACCAAAAAACTTAGCAAACTGAATGCAAATTCCTTTGTTGTAAGACGGGTTGCCAACTGGCTCATAAACTGGACACACTGTCAAAGTGTGTGACTCCACATCAGCCAGCAGGCCTATTACCAGCAGGGTGCCACAGGAGTCAGTGCTGGGCCCCCTAGCAATGACTGAATCCCCAAATGATGCCAGTATACTCTAGGAGGGTCTTACGCAGACCAACGACTGGTGGCTTAGTCACCCTCTCAAATTGAATGCAAAGAATTGCATCATCATTCCCTACGGCACACGCAATGTCCCCTCACCCCATCAAATAAACAACTATACCCTAACTACCCACAAAGTGGTAAGGAACCTGGAATCACAAGTTGACTGCAACCTTAGCTTTGAGCACCATGTGTCTACTCTAGTAAGGAAGGCTTTCTGCGTAGCACACTTGATAAATAAAGGCATCACCTTGACAGTATAAGAGGTTATAATCCATCTATACTTAGCACTAATCCATCCCATAACTGAGTATAACACCCCGTTCGGCATGTACCATACTAAGCACCTACAGCAATCAGAGAGACCTCAGAGGTTTCTAACAAAGAAGATGAAGGGCCTTCAGCATGTGCCTTATACGGACTGACTAAAGGTCCGGTCACTATGCTCCATATCATGTACACTTCTTACGGGAGACTTATGCCTGGCCTACAGAGCAACCCAAGACCGAAACCTAATGAACTTGCTGCATATCAGTAAATCAAACAGGACTAGGGATACCCATTCCATTGACCTAAATATGGCCTGTGACTTAAATAGGACATGCTGGAGGGACAGATTTATCTCCCAGCGACTGCCACGTCTTTGGAACAGGCTACCAATTAATGTGAAACAGAGCACCTCTATGACACTGTTCAAGCGGAACCTGGATGAGTGGATGGGGCACTGTAAATTCTTACCGGAGATGGAGCCCACTCCTCCTGGACGTGGGCAGTCATCACTAAATGCAATCTTAGCTATTGACTATTATTTTCATGGTATTACAATGGGATGAAAAGGTTAGGCTTAAAATGACCTCCAAGTCGACAGCCTAGTAATCTCCTGTGATCCTACAATCTGAAAAAAAAAAAAAAAAAACAGGTTCAAAAACTAAAAAATATACCAAATTATAGCTTTTCATAATGTAAGAAAAAGACAAAGCATTGTTCCTGCTAAAATGTGCAGTAGGAATAAACTTCGGGGGGTACCCAGAATTCTATGCTGCTGAGGTGCAGCATAGGGACAATCTCAGAACACAGGGAAGACAAATGAGTCAAGTTCAAACGTGGAGCACAGGAACAGGTGCGGTATGCAAATCATGCTGCTAGGCTTTCACAGTAAGATGTGTTTCAGTCTAACGGTGCTTATGGTAGAAGCTAAAAACCTTTGAATGCTGTATGGGAAGCTGTAAAACATGTTAATTTATTACACCAAATTATGCTAAAGAAGAAAGACCAAAAATGCACATAAGTTGTATATAGCCCACCCCAGAAACACTTAATATGAAGGCAGATAAGGAGTGTATATCTCATTGCAGAAATGCAAAATACGAAGATAAACAAAAACTGTACGGCATATCACTGAAACAAAGAATGTTACAGCAGAGAAGACATGTACAGGCTGACTAGAGAAATAATAAAGCAGGGAAGGAGCTCATCTCAGAGAATGCTGTGCTCACCAGCAAGGGGTAGTTGTGTCCACTAGTAATATAAGATAAGATGGTGGTTTGCAATTCACAAAAGGGGTGCTGTGAAAGCAGGGGCAATTTGAAGCTTGGCAATACCAAGTGGACATCCACATAGTTCAACACCTTGGCATCAATGGGGTGCTATGCAGCTTAGCACTGTATGAGTGTAACGAGGGAGGGGGGTATAGCAAGCATGTCTCCTGCAATGTTGCAGCTTTGCTGTCCAGCACCTGCCTCTTGTAGTCTGATGTACGTACTTACTGCTCTGCAGCAATTCCATGACCTAGGCAGGAGTTCTACTTCAGACGAAGCGGAGGCACAACAGAGCATGGTAAAATAATTAAATATTTATGAGGGTTTCACACACAGCCCACTTTCTGGATGTGCAATCCTAATGAAGGTGGAAAAACTCACAGAGCAGTGATAATTACCTTCTGATGAGTCTCCAAAGACTGCAAGGCTCACCAAAGTAACCTGAAGGCAAATATGGACATCTTGTCCCTAAAGCAATTTCTTGGAAGTGGTTTTCTGTTTTGTTTCCAGCATGGAAGTTCCTTACACTAAACTTTCATTAGTAACTACACATACACACACACGCATTTATGTACTGAATGGTTGACATGTTAAATAACTGAAACAAAAGTATCAACCAAAACATGTCGACAGCTGATTATATCAACATTGAAAAAGAAAACAAATTTCCTTTTCTGATGTCCTATCCAAAAACTTACTAACCATTCTGCTTAAATGTGTCTGAATAGTGGTAGTGTTACAGAATTTTTTTTTATGGTAAGATATACAGTTAGGGGCAGGGCAGAGTTAGGGTTAGGATCAGCACACATTGCAGTGGGCAGAGGGGCACGGGGGGGGGGCTTTGCTACCTTAACTATAACGTTCAGAGGATACTGCCAACTTTTATGGAAAATTATCATGACTCCAAGAAGGATTTACAATGAGAACATAAGTAGGTGGTTGTTTTTTGTACTGTGAAAATAATGTCTGGCAGGTTATTCCACTTGTCTTTAACTCCATGTATAACAACAAATAAACACATGTTCTCAATCAAGATCTAAGCCTTCCTTTCCTTAATATTATATTATGTTCTCTGATCCTCTGACATATACTTCATTCTGGAGAACAGTATCCATATTGACTTGACTTCCCACCTTTAAAGTACTTAAAACCTTATCTTCAGATGCATCCCCTTCTCATGTCTCAAGACAATACATATCAAAAATACAAATTAAAGTGCTTTCAGACTTAAACCGCATGATTACGTCACTGTAGCAAGTCTATTATCATCCTCAAAGATTTTCAACCTCCAAATATCCTTGCAAAAAGGAGTACAATGTCTTCAAATGTAATATTACGAAATATATAAAAAGGAGACAGATCTCTCTTCTTTTTTTAGTTTTCTAACTATTCCCACACCTAAGAACTGTACCTAATTGCATGTTGTCAGTTCCTAAGATGCTCCTCATTTGCATTTCTGACCTCCTTACAAGGTTAACTCCTCAACCCCATGTGATGCTCTTGCGTACTTTTTAGAACAAAATGGTAACATGCCGTAAAAAGACACTCTGTGAATTCGAGTCCTTCTATTCAGTCCCTCCTGTGCATAATCACTTACATAGATCTGTTTCACCTCAGCAAAGGCAGAATTTCCACTATGATTCAGAAACATTCACAAAACAGTAAAAAATAAGAAGGCACTGAATTGGGCCCTACATATCTATCCTTCATGTAATTATCAAAAGAATCATAAAAGTTGAATTCCAAGATGGGCGCACATTCTTAATTCTAGCAGGAAACAGAAACCTATCAGAGAAAGGCAATGGACTTGCACATCTAGGCAAATTTCAGTAACTGGCTTGAAAGTACACTACCTGGAAGCCAGGAATAAAAAAAAATACAGAGGAACTGAAGGAATATCAGCTATAAAAGGTGAGGAAAAAACACTGATGGGAAAAGTAATGAAGCTGCTCAGGGAAAAGCTGTGCAAACTCCAGACACGACTTCCAATAACCTAGACGAAAGTATAACGGAAAAGCTGTGCAAACTCCAGACATGACTTCCAATAACCTAGACAAAAGTATAAGTGAAAAACTGCGCAAGCGCCAGACATGACTTCCAATAACCTAGACGAAAGTCTAAGTGAAAAACTGTGCAAGCTCCAGACATAACTTCCAATAACCTAGACGAAAGTATAAGTGAAAAACTGTGCAAGCTCCAGACATGACTTCCAATAACCTAGACGAAAGTATAAGTGAAAAACTGTGCAAGCTCCAGACATGACTTCCAATAACCTAGATGAAAGTATAAGTGAAAAACTGTGCAAGCTCCAGGCATGACTTCCAATAACCTAAACGAAAGTATAAGTGAAAAACTGTGCAAGCTCCAGACATGACTTCCAATAACCTAGACGAAGGTATAAGTGAAAAACTGTGCAAACTCCAGACACGACTTCCAATAACCTAGACGAAAGTATAAGTGAAATGCTGTGAAAGCAACAGACATGACTTCCAATAACCTAGATGAAAGTATAAGTGAAATGCTGTGCAAGCTCCAGACATGACTTCCAATAATCTAGATGAAAGTATAAGGGAAAAGCTGTGCAAGCTCCAGACATAACTTCCAATAACCTAGATGAAAGTATAAGTGAAAAACTGTGCAAGCTCCAGACATGACTTCCAATAACCTAGATGAAAGTATAAGTGAAAAGCTGTGCAAGCTCCAGACATGACTTCCAATAACCTAGACGAAAGTATAAGTGAAATGCTGTGCAAGCTCCAGACATAACTTCCAATAACCTAGACGAAAGTATAAGTGAAATGCTGTGCAAGCTCCGGACACGACTTCCAATAACCTAGACGAAAGTATAAGTGAAATGCTGTGCAAGCTCCAGACATAACTTCCAATAATCCAGACGAAGGTATAAGAGAAAAACTGTGCAAGCTCCAGACATGACTTCCAATAACCTAGACGAAAGTATAAGTGAAAAACTGTGCAAGCTCCAGACATGACTTCCAATAACCTAGACGAAAGTATAAGTGAAAAACTGTGCAAGCTCCAGACATGACTTCCAATAACCTAGATGAAAGTATAAGTGAAAAACTGTGCAAGCTCCAGACATGACTTCCAATAGCCTAGACGAAAGTATAAGTGAAAAGCTGTGCAAGCTCCAGACATGACTTCCAATAACCTAGATGAAAGTATAAGTGAAAAACTGTGCAAGCTCCAGACATGACTTCCAATAACCTAGACGAAAGTATAAGTGAAAAGCTGTGCAAGCTCCAGACATGACTTCCAATAACCTAGATGAAAGTATAAGACAACTGCGCAAAGACCTGATTAAAATAAATGAAACACTGATGAGAGTGTATTAACTCGCACAACAAAAGGCTGTAAAAAAATGGAAGAAGCTTTAAACAGATATTCCAATGAGGTGATATAACTGCAAAAATCACAGGTCAAAAAGAAGAAAAGGCTGGCTGGATATTGATACTGCAGAAGAGATATTTTTAAAATTAGAATTAGAGGACAGAGCACATAGGGAAAACCTAAGATTTTCTGCTGTACCAAAGAAACTGGAAGGAACAGACTAGTAATTTTATAAAAGCACAAACAAGTAACTTGACTGTTATTCCACAGCAAGAGCTGTTAACTGAAAGGGCAAATTGTGTGTATGCTCCAAACCTGGCTATGAGAAAGCAACGTAGACCTTTAATAGCAAAGATGCAATCCTACCAGCAGTAGGAGTTGATTCTGACAAAACTGTGGCAGAAGGACAATGTACTAAACATGGAAGACAGTAGAGTGTTTCTGGAGAATGATTACTCACTATACACCAGGCAGAACAAAAGTAAATTTATTCCACTATTTAGGAAATGTCAAGAAACAGGTGTGAGATTCAAATTGTTGTACCAAGCTACCTTCAAAATATTCTTCCCTGGAGGGACAATATAATTTTTTCATGAAGTACATGCTAAGGACGAAATACAAAAGTTTGTCCAATAAACAGTGAGCTGTGAAACAGAAGGAGGTTCTGCTTCTTGTTCTTCTAGTAATAAACACCACAGAGAGACTATGCCAGTGAAACCTTTTCCAGTGTTTCAATGGAAAATGCTTGACAGAGGGAAAAAAAAAAACAAGAGTTGACCAGAAGAATCAAGAGTACGCTGAAATTGAAGCAGAAACAGGATCTGGGAGATGTAGATGAACAGGAATAAATGAGTAACTTGGGAATTGACAAGTGTGGGATTACAAAGCAATAATTATATTTCTGAAACATGACAGAACAAGAAAATCTGGAAATATTGGACTTTTTTGGACTTTGTTAAACTTGTAGGGGACTGCCCTACTTCATGGTGTTAAAATCTGGAAAAATACTTAGGAGAAGGGATAAAGTAAACTGTAAGCAAAACAATTTTTAACGGTACTATTTTTATACCGCATTATTTCTTTGCATGCTGTAAAAGTAAAGTTTTCTCAGTTATTTTTAAGTGTAATGGGGAAAATAATGTAAACAGGTGCTCCTGTTTTTTCTCCCTTCTTTTCTCTTTCTCCTTGTTCAGTTTTAAGAAATGTAGACACTGCAATGTAAAAGAAGTCTGGTTAAAAGAGCACGACAAAAGAAAAATGAGTGTGCTTTTTCTCATTCTTGCATAGGGGAATTAGCGGATTAAGATCCTTAGCTTGATCTAGTAACAAGTTTTAAGAGACAACAAGTAAATGAAAAAGAATGTTAAACATTATTAGGCTTTATGCTAGCAAATATATGTATGCTTAGTAACAACTTTTGTATCTGGTTCTTATGTCTTTATGTCTCCCGGAGACAATCTGATAAAGAGAAATGACTAGGAGAGAATGTTCTTTGAAAGCATTAAAGTGTTTTCCCAGCTGAGAGAGCTATAAAGATAAGACAAAACCAGACAGCACTCAGCAGAAGCACAGGTTGCACCATGTGTCTTAGTGCAGATAACCTTTCTTTTAGGTTAACTCAAAACTGTAAGTGTGGCTGTCAAGTTTGGGACATTTGTTCCTATTAGGAGGGTAAAACTTCACTGTTTGAAGATGTACATGAATTTGCATGTTAGTATTAAATTGATAACTTTGGGGGGTATATTGGCATTTTTTGGGGGGATGAGGCCTTTCAATAAAATAAAAAGTTTTGTAAGATGTGATATAGCCTCAAACTAATATGACTAGAAATAACTGTATAAAAGTTCAACCTATCAAAAAGTGCATGAATGTAACACAAAAGCTGTAACTAGACATTAAACAAAAAAGCTGTTATACATAAAAGGTGGAAATAATAACTTTATAATACAATGATGCTTTCTGTATTGTCTTTAAATGTCAATAGTCTCACAGATAAATACAAAAAAAGAAAGAGTAGTGAACTATATTAAAAAATGCAGTGTGCAAACAGCTATGGGACAGGAGACACATTTGGAAAGAAGTGAAGATGTGAATTTGATAAAGAATGGTTTTCAGGATGGTTATTTAGTGGAATGGCTCAGACAAAGGCAAACAGGGGTACTTATATTATTTGCAAGAGAAGCTCCAACAATGATAAAAGAGGATAAAAAAGATAATGGTATATTTGTAATGCTAAGGGGCTACTGGCAAGGGCGGATGGAAAGGGATATAAAATATAACATTCATGTTCATTCAGATGTCATGTAGCTGAAACACTGGTATGATCTTCACTACAAAATGTTTAAAGGTATTACACAGTGAAGAATCTAACTTAGCTGGGTCTTTCTTGTATTCTTTACTGAATGGTTTGCCTCTCTGACCTTTCATTCTTGTACTGATATATATATATATATATATATATATATATATATATATACACACACACACACACACACACATATAAATAATATATGTATACCCTCCATATATATATATATATATATATATATATATATATATATGTGTATATATACATATATATATATATATATATATATATATATATATATATATATACACACACACACACACACATTACACATATACGTGTATATGCACACATGTAAGTATATATCTCTCTATACATATAATGGTACCCATTTATTACTCAAGCATTCAGAATGTTGAATTATGTTTTTGCAAGCATACAAAATTGAAATCTCATACATGCTTGAAAAATGCTGGCGTGTATTTCTGGGGGATCATGCTACAGCAGGAGTGGGAATTTGCCCCTTCCCTGGTGTTATGCAATCTCACAGTTGGTATATATAAACAGCAGGGAGTATAGGACAGCAGGGGGCTTGCACTCCCCCCTCCACCAGATTATACTTGTTTTAAAATAATTTTTCAGTTAAGTGAGGTTCAGTCTTTTGGGACTGATGTTTTATGATTCAAGACTTGGTTTGAGTGTATATATATATATATATATATATATATATATACACACACACACACACACACACACACACACACACACACACACACATATATGTTTATCAGCTAAGCACTTTGCATTTAAGAAATCTGCTTTGTTATCTAAATGGTTCTTTCAGTAACCTGCTCTGTGTACAAATACGTATTCAAACACACGCGCACGCACACACACACGTTCTGGGGCACATACTTTACAACTCCCTCAGTAGTGCATATAGCACATAAATGAATAGCTGAAGTTGTTTGTATTTACTTCTTTTTAATCTTTTTCACCTATGGTGGCATGTGTTCCAGCTATGTAGTCCCAGCATTCACAATGTCAAGCTCACTTTACCATCTGAAGGGACACTACCATGAGTGTCCTGATCACACCCACATGTAAATGTAAGTCGTCTTTTGTGTACAGCAGGGTTCAATTCTGGGTCCTCTTCCATTCAACATATACACATTCCCTTCAGAAATGTTATATGTTCATAGGTTCATATTGTTAGGTTCATAGGTGTGTACTATGCCAACAACCACAAGGGCCTTTTTTAAACCTTGCCATCCATCCCAAATCCACAACAAGTCCTGGTACCCTTGGTAAGTATAAGCAGGGGTGTGGGAGAGGAACCATTTACCATCTGCCTGTGTCCATTAGAGACATAGGTGCCAAACTAGGGATGAATTTCCTGTTCTCTATGCCAACTGTCCGATTGGGTTAGGGAGGAACTCTGCTTCACATGGATGGTCCACAGAAAGGGTAGTCTCTGGGATACATACCTGTTTCTCCATCAGGTCCTATTTCTATCACAGGCGAGGTTTACGTCTTTAGGATGGGTCATTCTCATGCTGCTTGTTTTGCGGATATGCAGGAGGTCCATCAGAGTGGTGTCTGATGATGCCTTGTATGCCAGGCATAGACTTCCCCTCAACAGCCTGTAGGAGACAGAATACAGGAATAGGGCTTTAAGGCAGTCTGCATAGGACTTGTTATTTGCACACTGCATTCTTTCAGTGAAGAACCTCTGTGGACATTCCAGTTGTTGGATGTTCCTGGTTACGTACATACCAAATGGGGCATTTTTACTCAATGGCAGGGTCGATGAATGCCGAATACATACCTTTGTTTATAAGGTACACAACACAGAACGATTACTTCACCACAGACATGTGATGGTCAAAGGTTAGATTGCTGTCTACATGTGTCCCCAAGTCCTTGGCTATTGGAGTGAGTCTTAGAGGTGTGTTGTCAATATGATAGTTGCCAGGAATGGCTGACTTCCCAAAGGATACTATTATGCATTTCTTGGCACTTAAGTTTTAGTCCATGGCTCTGATACCAGTCACTTGTCGGTCATCCCTGCTTGTAGAACATTAGTGTAGGTGGGGGATTTTATGACAACAAATTTGGTCAGACTGAGCCCTTGATGTTGGCCTTAACTTCAGAGAAGTAGATGCCAAAAAGGATCAGTCCTAGCACCAATCCCTGATGGCCTCCACTGGTGACTGGCCTCTTTCTGGAAGTGGACTCCCCAGTGTTAACTTCTTAGGTCCTGTCTGCGAGCCAACTGGATATCCACTGGGTGACATAAGGGTTTATAACTAACCTCTTGAGTTTGACAACAATGCCACAGTGGGGTATTGTGTTAAATGCCTTGACCAGATCAAGGTAGGCAGTATGAACCATTCTGCCATTATCTGTTGCTCTGGTGACCTTGTCAAAGAAGTCCTCCAGGTTGCGTAGGCATGACCTGCCCTTGACAAAACCGAACTGGGTTGTATCCAGTGTCTGAAGGTTTCCGATGTCATTACTGATCATTTCCATGGGAATTCTTTCCATCGCTTTTAATATGAGGCTAGTGAGACTTATGGGTCTGTAGTTTCCAGGGTCTGTAGAGAGCCCACCTTTGTGCAGAGGGATGGCACTTGCTGTTCTCCATTCATGAGGCATAAAGCCTGTTTGGGGGCTACAGTTAAATAGTATTTCCAGGGGGCCTGACAGCTCATGTTTCGTGCTATTTAGAAGGCAGCATAAGGTGCTGTTGGGGCACTGTTCTTGGCCTTAGAGAGAGCACTGAGGACCTTTTCCCTACTGATAATATGGAGAGTTATATTTGATGCCGTTTCCGGAGGATAGGTGTGGGGGGGCGGAGTAAAGATAGAGCTGAATTTGTCTGCCAGTAGATTTGCTACATCACTCAGAGTCATTAACCATGATCTCTGCACAGAAATGTGCACTGCCTTTGAAGCTGCAGACATAGCTAAAGAATGCCTTGTGGTTGTCCTTGGCCTGGGAGGTCAAATGTACCTCAGATTTGGCTATGGTAGACTTTATTTGTTCTCTGAATTGTTTGTTTAGTTTTATAAGGGTGCTTTAATCCTGCTGGGTGCCACATCTCCTAATGTTTGCCATGATGTTCTTTCTTCTGTTATACATCCTACAGGTGTTATTCCACCAAGGTAGCTTGTTTTTTGTGTTAGTTCTGTACTTATTCCTGGTGGGCACAGATGCTTCTATGCAGCTATTAACATTTTAGAATAGGGATTTTGTGAACAATTCTGCATAGGCAGCAGTGTTTTCAGGGTTTAGGGGACCTTGACATTTTACCAGATTATCACTTAATAATAGGAGGTTAGCCTTAAAGTTGTTCCTGGACATTCCAGGGTTTTGGGTTTTACATTTACTTCAAAGGAGACTGTTTTGTGGTATCACTTGACCAGACAGGACAGCACACTAGGGATTTGCAACATTCTCCCATATTAGTAAGGGTTAGTTCTAGTATGTCTGCTCCCCTGGTTGGTGTACTGACAATCTGGTCCAGGGAATTTACATTTACAAAATCCAGGAGTCTCTGTGCCTGAATGTTTGGTATTCCCATTTAATAGTGGGTCATTAAAGTTGCCTATGAATATGGTACTGGGTTGGGTGGTGAGTGTTTCTAATAAGCTTAAAAACATGTTATGGGTTTCCTGGTTCATATAGGGGAACCTACAACTTGTAAGGAAGTGGTATTGGATTTTGCCTGTGGTGATTTGATTGTGGTCAGGCTCAAGTGCATCATCCTTTTTGACCAGCCTTGAGGTATATTTATTTTTTATGCAATTCAGGACACACCTTTAGTCCCTGTCTGTGCCAATGCTGACCTAAATGTGTGGAAGTCGTAACAGCCTTGCACTGACGTGGTGCCCTCCGTCACTTTAAAGCATGCCTCAGTGACTGCACAGACATCACATTATCTGTGATAAGGAGAGCTTGTGGGGTGAATGTTCTGGTTCAGACTCCTAGTACTGAGCAGTAACACCTTTAGATTTTATTTGTTTTGGTTTGCAGAAGTATTTTCAGTTTGGCATTGCCTAAAATGGCATTATAGGAGAGAACACAGTTTTAGCTAACGTTCAAACGACTTACAGTAGCACTGCAATGTTAATGATCTAAGAGTACACTTTTTGTTAAGTCTGTGTCAGCTCTTTACCATCCAAAAGGGGACTTGGAAAGTACCAATGTCTGGATGGCCAGCAATTAGCCAAAACTTACTACTTCTGAAACAGTGACAACAGTGTTTCATGCAACACTTTGCGACTCTTTCTTTTTTCTAGATATGATATGAACACATTTTAGACATAATCCAATTCTTGGATTTGCATCCTAGGAACATTGCCCTCATGAGGTATTGCATCCTTCATTTTAATCTCTCTACAGCATTCCACGCAGAAGTTTCCGCCCAGCTGGACTATCTTTCATCCCTTTGTTTAATTTCTCCAAGTATTTAGATTATGTAATGCCATGAAAGGAATGGGCCCCATTCCTACATCAGGGCATAATTAATTTTCACAAAATCAGTTTTGCTTCAATATTCAACATTTGCCAGGACTGCACTTCTCAGCACCTACAATGTACCCAGACCTGCCTTTTCTGCAGTTCACATGGCGTTACTTGCATCCAAGGCATATTTTGTGCCTGATTTGACATTACTGATGTTTTAAACTATCAAGTCTGATCTTAATACATTTTACGTTTTGCTGTATTAGGCTCTGCATTGCATTATTTTCCTCTTTCTTTACTTTACATATGTATTGTTTTTTAATTTACAGTGGCTGTTTATAGGCACGGCAATAAACTTGAAGTTGAAATTGAAATTACTAACCCGTTAAGCCCACCCAACATAAACCTCCCTTTTCAGGGGTGACCCAGCAGCCATTGTAAGGTTAAGTGATTTGTCTTCAGTCAGTTACAAACACAAAGTGACAGTCAAATCCAGGATTATACACAGCTTACAGCCTTGTCCCCTTTAAGTTAAACTGTCTGACTTTTCGGCATTAACTTTCTAAGATTTTTCTTGGACCACTGTTTACAGCAGTTCCCCCACCCCCACCTCACACAAACACACACACACACACACACACACACACACACACACACACACACACACACACACACACACACACATTTCTATCAAGTTAGTCAGATTTTAAAACAAATGTTTTCTCTGTTCTGTGCCTTTACCTGACTGACAAAAATAAAACTGAATAGTGACCTTCACAGTCACAGCAGTACGCACTTGTACCGAGCACAGCCATTAGTAGCCATATAAGGATATGCTTTGTGGTCAAGGGTTGACAGCTTAAAGAAAAACAGAAACACAAAAGCTGAAGACAGATAAGGATGTCTAGCCCTATCCACCCTATCCACTTGTCTAGACTGTGAAAAACAAATGAAGAACCTTTGTAAGACCTTTCATTTTCTTCTTATTCCAGCAGCTGGGGTCGCCACACCTGTTTATTATACATGAATAAAATCATGTGTCTATATTTGGTACCATCATCTCAAACAGGAGTCTAAAATAAACATCCCTCACCCATTCCAGGAAGAAATATTTCCTCTCATTACCCCTTGAGAGTTTTAATCCACTTTCTTCTCTCAAAATATTTCAGCCCCTCTCCCCATACATTCACAATTTTCTAAAATAAGTTGCTTTTTGATGCTCTACCAAGACATTAAGCAATCTGCTGTTTTTTTACTTCCCTTTTCACTAAAATTGAGTCTTTTTGCATGTGACTTCCTGTTTACACTCTGTTCTCCCTGTATTGCTTTAACTCCAGATATCAGCAGACATTCAGCTTTAACCAGACACAAACTTCATTATTTACCAAATCTAACTTTTAGATTTTTCAGGTTTACAGAGTTCACTTAGGTAACAATAAACAAACAAATAAAATGATTCTGGTCAAACAAGGAGTCTATTACCCAACTTCTGCACTAGAAATATCTCACATACCTGGACTCAACGGCCTCTAAGGAAAAAACATAAGAAAAAAGAAAATTTTCAAAACAAGCTCAGTGCTGTTGTGACCCACAACTCCCATCTTACTTCTACAATGCGGTTAATCATCATTACAGTAATACGGTTCTGGAAAAAAGTCTTTCAAAAAAACCTAAAGAACAAAAAAGAAGTCCTAAAGGTAGATAAAAAGATGGGCAACATAAAATTTCTTCTTCTACAGCAAGAGGTAACAGCAGTGTCAATGTATACCAAATATTCCTTTATTTGTTAGCTAGTAGCCAAGTCTGGGTCCCTTTACTCCCCAGACAAAAACTCCCTGGATGATAGATACAATTTTTTTTAGCAGTGCCAGTGACACAGCAGTGTTCGAGTAATCTGCGGCAAAGAGAGACTCAAACTTTTGTTCCCTTCATCTTTAAACCAGACTCCTTCACATAATAAAAAGTAAGGCTATGTCACCTGGCATTACCTGTCATCTGAATGTGACAGTACCCTGACCCAATGCTGGCAAATTCTCACCAGGCTGGTGAACTTTTCATGCAGCTAGTACTACAGACCTGCATCCAAGAAGGAAATGTGCTTGGCCAGTGGAAATGTCTCCGGGGCATGCTGATTTTCTCACCTACTCACTCTGTTAGCTAGCAAAGTTTTGCAGTTTAATTTCACCTAGTCCCATGGTACGCTACTGTGTCAGGTCTGTTCTCTTATAACAGTCTTGTAAACCATTAAGTATTCCTTACTACTTTATGAAAAATGGAGACCACCACATGTAAAGTGACCTTGACAACTGAAACAAGCATGGCCACAGCTGAAATTAAGTAGGAAAATAAAAGAAAATGAGTTTTCCATCTGACGACTCTAGTCTACAGGGCTGTTCAACAGTGTGAGTGTAAAACAAGACCTAGCAGGAACACACAGGGGACATAACTGAGTAAACTGGAGAGTGGAAATACCTAAAGCCCTAGATATATGTTCAAAAATAGAAGGAAAGCTAAATTTTATTTGTAATGCTCTTCAGCAAACTAACCTGTTTCCTGGTCAATTTTTTTTCCAATTTCTGCAAAGAAGATGCCAAAAGATGCAAGGCACTCTATTTATAAATGTTTAGCATGGCCCAGTTACCTGTGTTATTCCATATAGTTCAAAGACAGCATTTAATATGTTTTGTACTGTTCATAACTAAGCAGTATATCCATACTATTCTTGCTGTTTTACAATTATTATTATTACTACTTGCGTTGGAAGTAAAGACAGCGGTGTCACTGGTGCAACGGGCCGCACACTTGTCTTTGGTGCTGGAACACCAGAAGGCTGTGGCCTCTAATTGCTGAAGGTGTACTGTAGCACTGCATGGGTGCAACACTGCTCAGGGTGTCATCCTTCTAATGAGACATTAAACTGTGGTCCCATCTGCCTGAACTAGTGGTAGCTCAGGTGGATGTAAAAAATCCCACGACACCAACTGAAAAGAGTAGTGGTCCTTTATTTACATACAAGAACTCTTATATACAACATGTTTACCCATTTACAAATGTATAAATACCATACATAATACTGTCACTAAGGAGTCCTGAATTCTTGTGTAATAGTAGTCCCAATAACCCAGACACAGACACGAAAGTTTAGATGGAATTTTCCAGTGCTTACATAGAGTTTATAGTATTTAAGTAATTTCTAAACAGCAGTGTATTTGTTTTATTGGTTTTGTATCCTTAGTTTATTTATTATATTTATTTCCTTTTGCTGACTGGGAAAAGTCCAACAGGGAAAAAGCATAAAGAGAGGAAAAAAGCTCCACACAAAAAAATATACAATATTATACATCAATACTAAGAATGAAAGTCACACTGGAAAATAACTGCAGAACAAAGACATAGCATTAAACAAAAAAACGTCAATAAAGTGCAAGAACACGTGATACTGTAACAGTAAAATGTTGTGTAAGGTCTAGTATGTACCCTGTTGTGAAACAGCTTACAGTTTCCCACCCCATCACTTGCATGGGAAAAAAATAAACAGCAGAAATCACCTTTCAGCTGCCACATTCACCACATGCTAGAAAGATAAAATCTTATTACAGATCTTGATGGAAAATAAAAGCATGAAACTGTGCAGCTTACACTCACATCCATACAACTTCAGACACTTGTAGAAAGGGAATATTTTAGCAAACGTATGAAAAAAACTTGATGGAAGAAAGACTTGAACCATTTGACTATGTAAGTGAAGGTTTCTAAAGAAAAGTATGCCTACATATCGACTACATAAATATATACAGCTAAGCTGATACACAAAAAAAGGTATGGAAAGGATAAAAAGGCAAGTGGAGTGGCAAGTTTAGCCATCTCAGACAGGGAGCTTAAATTTAATGCAGACATTTATTTTTATTTTTATTTATTTTATTTTACATTTGTTAACCGGACTAATCTGGCTGGATACATGTCCATTTTCAGCAGAGGCCCGAGGAGAAAAGCTCCACTATCAGAATAAGACAATACATTTACAAAAACATTTCTAAATTAATACTAACAAAATGTACTGAGACAATATACAGTTTACCTGGACTCATCTGAGTAGGTAACAAACAGAGTTCAGTTAAGCGGCTAAGGAGATAAGCTCCAGCATCTAAAATACAAAGTTAAGTTAAGAGACATCAATAGTCAAGTTAAAAAATATTATCGTTAGTCAGTAGTCATATCAGATTAGGAAATTTGCAGAAGCAAGAAATCTGTTGGTATCAAGTGTTAAAAGAGCAGGTTTGGCAGTTTAACAGGTAATTAAGTAGTTAAAGATGAGGAAAAGGGGAAAAATAAGGTAGACAGAAAGTGGGGATAGAATATAATTTGATTGTAAAAAGTATTATGAGTTTGGTAAAGGGTGGGAGTGTCCAGTTGGAAAAAGGAGAGGGTGGAAACAGGATAGTGATGAAATGCCAAGGTAGCAGGATTATAGGAGGTCAGCTAAAGGTAGAAAGAGATGGAAAGAAGATGGCTAGAAGGGGAGGTAAGCAAAAAATTGAGAGATAAAAGAGTGAAGGTCTAGTAAAGGGGGCTGATGAAGTCAGTCTAAGTTAGAACGGGAGTGGAAAGAGATACACAAGTAGCAGACTGGAGAGAGTAATAAAGAGTGCTGAGCTCAGTCTGGATTGGAGCAGGGACATAGCCAGTGAATTAGTAGGTGAGTTTTTATCTGTTTTTTGAAAAGGTAACATGAGGTTAGGGAGGTCAGTTCTGTGGGAAGTTTATTCCAGTAGGAACCGATAGTGTTTGCAAATAGGGAATCACCTGATTTGTTATGAGATTTCAAAGTAGTAACTAGTAGCTTGTTGGCTGATCTAAGTGTCGTGAGATTTTTATAAGGTGTGATGAGTTTATTTAGTATGGGTATATTGGCGGGGTAATGAAGAATTTTAAAAGTGATGATCAGTTGTTGTAGGAGTATTAGGTTTGGGAGTTCAAGCCAGTTTAGTTTCTTTAAGTTAAGACAGTGGTGAGTTTGGAATGGAGAGCCAGTGGCAAATCTGGCTATACTGTGGTAGGCAGTATTCAGTTTCTGAAGATTAGCTTTAGATAAGTTGATAAAGGAGGGAGAGGCGTAAATTAATGTAGAGATAAGGTGAGTTTGGGCGAGGGCTACTCGGGAAGTAGCAGTGAGATAGGGCTTTAGCCTGTATAGGGCACCAATCTTTTTATTGACTGTCTTGATAGTTAAATCAATGTGATAGTCAAAATTTAGCTGGTTGTCTATGGTGACGCCTAGCAGTTTAGTGCAGCTGTCAGGTTTGATGACAGTGCCATTACAGGATGTTATTGAAAAAGAGATTGGGGTGGATTTACAGGTTGGGGTAAAGAGTAGTAGTTTGGTTTTTTTGGGATTTAGGAGGAGACAGATATGTTTAAACCATTTTTCTGCTGCAGTGAAGACTACTTGGGTAGCAGAGTGGAGTTCTGCTGGGGAAGAAGCAGAGCAGATGAGAGTGGAATCATCTGCATATTGTATACATGTGGATGTTGGGAGGGAATTGGGCAGATTATTGATGAAAATAGAGAAAAGTAGGGGACCTAGGATGGATCCTTGTGGGACTCCAATAGTAATTGGGAGTTGAGTGGATAAATGGCTGTCCCAAAGGACTGCTTGTTTTCTATTAGTCAAGTATGAGTTGAACCACTGTAATGCTTGTGAATCCAGAGATAGGGATTTTAAGGTATCGAGGAGAAGTTGATGGTTGACCATATCGAATGCTTTTGAGAGGTCCAAGAATAGTGCAGATGAGAACAGGTTGTTATTTCGGTTTTATTTATAGTGTCAGAGAAGGAGAGAAGGGCAGTAGTAGTACTGTGGTACGGTCTAAAACCATGTTGAGAGTCTACAAGCAAGTTGTTATTTAAGAGATAATGTAGAAGTTGATGGTGAATGCAGCGTTCCATTATTTTGGATAGAGGAGATAGAAGGGCAATAGGTCTAAAATTGGATAGTTCGTTAGAGTTCCCTCCTTTATGGAGTGGAATAATATGGGAGATTTTCCAGCAGGATGGGATTTTGGATTCTGTTATGGTTCTATTTATTAAGATGGAAACTGGGTAGGCTATTTCGGTTGCAGCTAGCTGAAGATATTCAGCTGGAAGTTTGTCAGCAGAAGGGGTGCAGGGTTTTAGTTTAGAAAGTAGTTTCCGTATATAGGTTGTTGAGACGGTCTCAAGCTTTAGCGTGTGGGTACTGTTTAGAGTGGTGGTAATTTGGAGGGAAGGGGGGGAGTCATGGTGCTTGCAAGTGAGTTGACTGTTTGAGAGAAGAAGTTGTTAAAAGTGTTGGCTATGATGTTAGGTTGGGTTTGTGCTAAGCTAGCTGGGGTAGGTGTTTTGGTGTTGCCTGGGTGGAGTAGTTTATTTATTCCTGACCAGAATGTTTTGGGTTTTGGTTTTGGTTTTGTTGATATTGAAAGTTGTAGTTTTTATCCAGAATGATAAGTTTCTTTGTTTTGTTTCTTAGATGTTTGAAATTTTGATGGTCAATAGGGCTTTTGTGGACCTCCATTTAGACCATGATTTATTTCTAGCTCTCATAGTTTGTTTAGTTGTAACAGAGAGCCATGGAGCTGCTTTGGAGCTGACTCTGACTAATCGGGATGGGGCATGCTGGTTTAGAATTTGTAGGAAGGTATTGTTGAAATGGGTTACTGCTTCATCTATTGGGAGGTATTTTAGAGTTGACCAGTTATATTCTTTGAGTTCATTTTGAAAGGATGTTAGATTGAATTCTGTTTTGTTATATTTGGTACGATAAATAGTTTGCTTGGGATTGTTGCATTTTTGTTTGGTGATAAAGGTAAGGAGGTGGTCGCTGATATTGTCAGGGAGTATTCCTGTTTTATAGGAGAGGGGATTGTTGTTGGTCAGTATCCAGTCTAGAATGGTTTGTTTGTGGGTGGATTTATGTATTCTAGTAGGGGAGTTGATGGTTTGGTGAAAGTTAAAGAGATTAAGGTGTATGGTGGGTTTGGGGAATATGCAGGAGCTCCAGTCAATATTAAAATCACCTAAGATTATGGTTTCCTGGGGAAAGGTGCAGGAAATCCAGCTTAGGATATTTTCTAGGGTATTGATGTTCTTGCCTGGGGGGATGTAGGAACATATTATGTTTATAGCCTTGGCTTTGTTAACTTGGAGTTTGGTGCAAAGTATTTCAGCATTTCCTGGTATGGGGGGGAAGGAGTCAATTAAGGCTACCTGAAGTTGGGATTTGTACAGGAGGGCCACTCCTCCACCTTTTTTATTTGGACGGTCTTGTCTTAAGGTACTATAGCCTAGGGGAGTGAATTCATTGTCTTTGGTACTGGGTTTAAGCCAGGTTTCAGTGAGACAGAGGATATCAAAGGCGTAGAAATCAATTAAGGCATGGAGTTGAGTGACTTTATTGTTAATGCTACGAATATTAAGGTGAGCAATAGAGAGGGAGTCAGAGGAAAAGGGTGGGTTAGAATAGTTGGCAGTTTGGTTTGAAGGGCTCTGATTGTGGAGGGTATTGGGGCCAGGGTTGGGGTGGATGTCCCCATGTATAAGTAAAAGAGTTTGTGGTGGTTGAAGGACCTTTGTGTATTTGAGTGGTATTAGAATAAGCCGTTTGGAGGTTGTGAATTTGTAGTGGTGGGCTTTGTGGTAGAGAGGGGGGAGGTAGGATCAGGTAGATAGTATATTAATATGTGATTGGTTGGGTAGAGGAAGTGTAGTTGTAGTACGTTTGGCTGATGAAGGAGTTTGGTTAAGCCTGAGATTTTCATAGGAGGTAAGGGTGTAGTAGTAAAGCAGGATGTTAAGGAGAAAAAGAGGAAAGAGTGATTTAAGGGTTAAAGGCATGTTTTTGTAGAGTATGAGGCTAGTAATTATAGGACTGCACAGTTTGTAAGGATAGGGTGAGGCAGTTTGGAGAAAGGGTGTGGTTGTAGGAGTGAGGAGTTAATTGGTAGATGTATATGAGAAAAGTTATAGGTTGTTGGTTAATTGGGTGTGTGCCTAAGTAAGTATAAAGGTAGGACCCCTGGGGGTGGGTGGGAATTGGGGGTAGGGAGGGGAGCGGAGAACAAGACGACCAGTTGCAGAAAACAATCAGGCAAGAGGAAGAGAAACAGGTGTAAAGGTAAGGGTGAGTTCAACAGGTTGAGGAGACTTATTGTGATAGGTGGGGGGTAAGTGAAATAGTAATGGGTAAGATAGAGGAGATGTTCTAGAGAAAAATGTCAGGTTGGATCGATAGGAAGTGCAGTAGGATATACTAATAAATATGAATGTAGGATTTGTAGTAACAAGGGCGCCACCTAGTGGCCAGGAAAGGAAAGAATATCAGACAGAGCACACGGGGTTTACCAAGGATAAAAAGCAAGAGACAGGGTAGCGAGGGAGGATTAATAAGGACAAAGGCAAACAGAGGAGGGAAGGAGAGAGGATAAAAGGCCAATACTAGAGGGGGGGGCTGCTGGTTTACCTGGCAGGGGTAAAAATATGTCCTGGTGAGTAAAGTTAATCAATACAATGATAGGACATACTTTCCAAAATATATCTGGGAGGACAGTCTTTGTTATAAGGATGTTCACTCCTATTCAGGATACTGGATAATAAGAGATGTCCACAGGGCCTCTTGGGTTAGGGAAGGACAGGAACCCTGGTATACAATCTGTAAAAATAGCTACAGGTAGAGAGAAAAGAGAAAACAAGCAGAGGAGAGAGAAATAGTTATTAATCAAAATGAGGGTACAACATAATTAGCATAATTTGCTTTAAATCAAGAGCAACGAGGGCAGAACAGTGATTTACCCAGGGGCAACACTATATGAAGCAGAATAGTCAGCCTGTTACAGACATACAGTGGGCCCTCAAGGAATAAACTTTACAGTAGTTAACTATCTTATAAAAAAAACATTTAGGAAAACTATCAGGCCTGGTGATTAGATGCATTCAAATACAAAGCATATACTTCAAGCAGTCAATCAGTTTCTACAAATCATAGGCTGGACCTAGTATTGAAAAACCCACGGATCCAAGGTCAAATATAACAAAGATCCCAAGGGGAATATAAGAATTGTAAAATAATTATACTTCAATGGGTCGGATATGCAGCACTGTTATTGGGAAGTTAAAAAATCAGCAGAGAGCAGTACATATCCATAGCATACACACTTAGTAATTAATAAATCAGCTAGACAGCAAATCCTACAAAGGAGTGCTCAAATAAAAACACCAGAACATTTGTAATCACACCAGGTTACTTAGGCTCACTAAACAATCTTTTCTCAAGTTTGACAGAACAAAAATACATTTGATTTCCTGACCAAAACCTCTCAGAGGCAACCATTGACAAAGTGCTAATAAAAAAATGTCATATAATCTGTCTCAGCTGCTCTGCATAAAAGTTAGAAATACATTAGGAATCAGCATCCTTATTCTCAAACATGAATATGCTCTCCCAATCCTGGCATTAAATTCCTCATATAAATTTACTAAAAGTGACATGAAACAAAACAAAACAGTTCAGTTTATATCCCTGGCCAGTAACAGACTAGATCACTATCCAAGTGGTTATCGATAACAGCAAATGCCACCTTCCTTACAGCTAAATTACTGCATTCCAACGTCTCACCTGTTTAACAGATAAACTAAAAGAAAAGCCACTCACTCGCTACAAGATCTTGAAGAAACTCAATTAGCTAGCCCAACATTTCATTTATTAATGACTTGGGGAAAAAAACACTATCCTTAGTTGTTCCAGCAAGTTAGAATAATCTTTCACAAAACATCAGATGCGCCTCTGACCACCCGTTTTAGGAAACACGACAGAGATCAGCTTAAATAAACACCATGCTAGGACTATCATTCTTTTTGTATTTATGTACTTTCTAATGAACTCTGTTCACTGAAAAAACACAGCCTGAAGTGAGATCTTCTGTTAATTACTTTATATGAACACAACAGCCTTAATATTCGTTGGCTCTGTGTTGACTTTATTGCCCAATGTAAATATGTAATTTCAAATCAGGATCTCTTACGCAGTCTAACTGTAATAGTAGGCTGTATTAAACTTGAATAACTTCCATGTAATGTGTTTATGCTCACTTTATAGGCCTAGGCACAATACACATTCTGCTGACCCGATTTATTGATGTCCAGTTCTGCAAGACCATTAGCTCCTGATGTACATCCTTTGCAAGCCTGGTACTGCCATTTGCCTCAGGTCCTTAGTGAAAAGGGTCTGATGAACCAACTAACCCACCAGACTAACAAATGTAACTAAATAGATAGAGAAATAAAAGGAACAGAAAAAAACAGAAAGGTGCAGTAATGTATAAAGTGAGATTTCTACTTTCAAAGTAAGTACCACAGGCGTTATCTTCGAGTGGGTGTTACATGGTTCTTCTTGCTTTTGCAGTAGCTGCCATGTGTATAAAGAATGACGGCTCTAGTACTGACACTTGTACATCTGTGTTTCACCGTCAAGTATTACATCCGCAGCAGATCTGAAAGTGGCTGAATGGAACCTGTGGATTTAACTTCATGGCAGAACTGAGAGAGGTAAATAAGTGAACCTCTTAAAGGCCTTGCCTTGCTACTACCAACAGGTTATAAACAATAAAAAGAAATGAAGCAACCAAATCTAAAAAAAAATCTACCACTAGACAACCAAGTGACACCTGCGAACTTGAAACAAATAAAGTCCCAGGACAAAATGAGTGGGACACTGAAAAGCAGTTGGAAAAAATAAAAATCAACATCACAAAAAAAATGACACCAAACGGGCAAGACAGTTCAAATGAAAAAAAAAACAAACATTTAATTTGAAAGTACAGCAACCAACTGATGAAGAAGTCGTCCCTTCGCCATTTACCAGACAATTTGGATACTTCACAGCATCATCATCCTCTTTCGGCTTTTCCCGTTAGGGGTCGCCACAGCGGATCATCTCTTTCCATTTCTTCCTATCCTCTGCATCTTGCTCTGTCACACCAACCGTCTGCATGTCCTCTCTCACCACGTCCATAAACCTTATCTTAGGCCTTCCTCTTTTCCTCTTACCTGACAGCTCCATCCTTAGCATCTTTTTCCCAATATACCCATCATCCCCCCTCAGCACATGTCCAAACCAACGCAATCTTGTCTCTCTTGCTTTGTCTCCAAACTGTCCAACATGAGCTGACCCCTCTAATATACTGATTCCTAATCCTATCCATTCTAGTCACACCTAGTGCAAATCTTAACATCTTTAACTCTGCCACATCCAGCTCTGATTCCTGCCTTTTTGTCAATGTCACTGTCTCCAACCCATATAACATAGCTGGTCTCACTACCCTCTTGTAGACCTTCCCTTTCACTATTACTGGTACCAGTCTGTCACAAATCACTCCTGACACTCTTCTCCACCCATTCCACCCTGCCTGTACTCTCTTCTTCACCTCTCTTCCACACTCACTGTTACTCTGAACTGTTGATCCCAAGTACTTAAACTCGTCCACCTTTACCAACTCTACTCCCTGCATCCTCACCATTCCTCTACCCACCGTCTCATTCACACACATATATTCTGTCTTAGCCCTGCTGACCTTCATTCCTCTGCTCTCTAGAGCATATCTCCCCCTCTCCAGAGTCTCCTCAACCTGATTCCTACTCTCACTACAGATCACAATGTCATCTGCAAACATCATAGTCCATGGGGCTCCTGTCTGATCTCATCTGTCAACCTGTCCATCACCACTGCAAATAAGAAAGGACTCAGAGCTGATCCTTGATACTTCATAGCAAATAAGCGTAAAACACCATTTTCGTTTGAGTGCAGTTACAAACGTGTCACGATATCCACCATTCTACTTACAACAGCAGCAGCCTTGCTTATACAGGACAATGTTGCAGAAAACTGGAAATTTTACCCTTCACCACTACAACTGACAGAGCAGATGTTTCAACTTTTCTTTCTTTGTTTTAACACTTTTATTAAATAACCAGTTTAGATACAGTCACGGAGCTTTGCTCCTTCCCCAAAGATTATACTTCCACTTACTTTATCTCTTTAGTAACAATTCAATATTTCACTCATATTTGGTTACATTTCGATTTCCAATTTCTAGTAGTTGCTTTATTGGCAGCCTAAAGCATTAACTTAATAATGACTTACTATGTGTAGGAAACTCAGATCCTGTGTCCCAGCTCAAAAGAATCATTTCAGAAGTTACAGCCATTTGCTCCCTCAATATTTCATAATGAGTACACTGTAGGGAAATGTTAATATCTCACAACTTACATGCCCAAGAAACAAGTTCCCTGTTACCCCTCTCTGTCCCATCACACCTCCAGAATTTGCTATCTACCTGAAGAAAGAATTCTTTAAAATCTGCTTGGGGTGTAAACTACCCATGCAAAACTTCCAAACAAAACATATAAACCTTCTGGATCTTCTACTGCTCCTTTGAAAACTACTTTTTCAGTCGATCTGCCCAACCTTTTCTAACCTCCCCTAATAGTAATATAGTATTTAGATGTCCTACTAATTATCTCTTTAACAATAGCTTCTCTTCAATATTCAACTACAAACTCCACTAGAGAGAGAATTTCACTTAGGACTCCACCATCCTTTTCTCTGTCTATTCTGGGATATCAATCCTTGGTAGGGAAGGTAATCTCTAACCCACACAAACTTCTGCTTGGCCTCATCCCACTCTATTACCTTTCACTCTCCAATTAGCTGCTCCCAATACCTTGTTTCCTTTCCCAGTAAATTCATATTGACAAAATCTCCTTTCTCCATTCTCATGCTGAGTTAGCTCTTAGAATACTTTTTGGACTTTATGAATATATTACTCTGTACAGTTGTTATTCTCCTCAAGGATTTGCACCCCCAAATCCTATTCTTTATTTCTTGACCCCCCCACTTTCCACTTTGATGTATAACCTTCTGCTTGTATTATGCACATGTGCCTTAACCATCTAGCTGTAAAATGTCTATACAAATCAGGTAATCTTAAAACCCCTTTCTTCTTCTATGGGGAGAATCAGCTTAACTCCATTGCCATTCTTGTAGCTAGTACAGACAAAAAGATTTTATAATCGTGGTTTAAAACTGAAATGGATCTATGTGAAGCTGGATTTGAAGGGTCTTTGCCATCTTTACATAACACAGAACCCACGGCTTTCCATGAAGACACCGATGCTTTCCTTCCTTTTACGATACTATCACACAAATCCTCCCAGACCTTTATCACGCTCTTCCCTCCAAATCTCCACACTTCCACAGGAGACTTCCTTGTAAATTGATTATATATCACTATTTTTATTTCATCAGCTCCTTGGTTGTTCAGCCTCATTTTCCTCTAACCTTGACATAATTAACTCTTCCATAAATATTTCCGTTTGTGCCTTTTCCTTGGTTTTCACATTCTTCTGCTTTATACAAATTTTCACAAAATTTCTGAAATATCTTGAATAACTCTGTACGATCTCTGGTTATTCTACTTGTCATACACTCCCTAAATGTAGCGATAACCCTTTCTATTTTCTGTTGCCTAGGTTGCCGTGCCCTTTAGCAGTGTCACTGGCACAACAGGTAGCACACTCATCTTTGGTGCAAAAGGCTGAGGGCTCTACTCCCACACCAGGTAGAATGATAGCTGACACTGCAGCTCAGCATAAGGGAGTGCTACACTCCTGGATGTGCCATTCTTCAGATGAGACATTAAACCAAGGTCTCATCTGCTTGAGTTAGTGATAGCTCAGGTGGATGTAAAAGATACCATTAGCACCTGTCAAAAAGACCAAGGATCTTTTATTTTATAAATTCATATTCACAAAAATCAATACAATGTTCATACTTACATATTTACTTATTGCAACCTTCAATACTTTATAATGCATCCTTCTTTCTCTATGGACCCCCATTCCTTCTTCCACAGCCACCATCTAATGTTTCACATTATATTAGGTATTATCCACTTTACATCCATCCACCCTCAACCTCATTTTCCAATTTTTGCACATGGAGTTGGGGTGTCACTTCAACAGTGACAATCATCTAGAACCAAGGTTACACTGCTGGGGTGGCTAGCCCCGCCATGGTAATTCTTTCTCACCACACACACACACACACACATCTATGGCGAATTTAGAGTTTCCAATCCAACTAGTGCACGCCTTTGGAATGTGGGAAGAAACCAGACCACCCACAGGAAAACAATGCGAACACAGGGAGGACATGCAGATTCCACATAGAAGGCACCCGAGCTGAGAATAGAACTGAGAAACCTCTTGCTGTGAGGCGACAATACTGACCACTGTGCCACTGTGCTGTCCCATAACTGAACCAAGGAACTTCTTGCTCTGAGGCGACACTACCCGCTGTGCCAACTCATAACTGAACCGAGAAACCTCTTGCTGTGAGGAAATCCACTTTTCACTAAATATAGTCTATTAACATTATTCACTTTCCGTTAAACAGTTCCTTTGTAGCTTTTAATTTTATTTAATCTTTCATTACATACAATCTATATAATACGGAATATTTTTTAAAAAAGATTATGTACAATTTCTTTGGTATGACCTGCATAAAATCCATATTCTATCACATTTATATTAATTTGCTTATAATCTTGTATTTCTTCTAGTATTTTCCTTCCATTATTTTTGCACATGAAATCTTTACTTTCTTGCACTCTAAAAATACATGTTCAGCTCTTTCCAGCTCCCCACAAAAATTACAATATTTTTATTTATTTTCTTATACGGCACATTTGATTTTACTGGTAATTTTTTAATATGCAATCCCCACAAAAAGTCCTGACGCCCAACATAATTATTGCATCTTTTATCCCTTTCCTTTGTAGCTTTGATTTTATCTTCCATTAAATGAGCCCAAGGGTTAACAAACTTATTCTTTATCATAATATTCTTATACCACATTTTCCTATAAACCTTTTGTCTCATCTATTTTTAACGTCCACATGCTTATTTTTTGATACACTGTTCATGTCTTGATTTGTCCATGCTTTCATTTTTTATTAACTCTTAAAACTCCATTCTCTTTCATATTTTTTCTTCAGAATAGTAGTCACTAATAAATTATCTTCTTTTCCTTGAATCCACCTCAATACCTTATATGAATTCAATGATGTTCTGTATACTATCAGACTTATTAAACCTAACCTACCTTCTTTCTTACTTCAGGATAATTACAATATCCCTCTTTTAATAGGATTCAGTCTAGATCCCAGAAAAATCTAAACATAATCTCAAGAAATTGTTTTTCATTTGTGATTTTATATATATATATATATATATATATATATATATATATATATATATATGCGTGTGTGTAGAAGCTCGAACTTTCAAACTTTCAAAACTTCCAACTTCAAATGGTCGAGACCATAACATTGAAGGTATGAAAGTTCTAAACTTCAATAAAAAAAAAAAATAATAATTTCTTTTATGTTTAAGCAGGGGGTTAAGCACCCCTGCACCCTCCACATCCCCTGCTAATTAAATATAACAACTTCGAGATCGCATTACGGTGAAGAGAATGGTAAATTTACAGTCCCGCGCCATACAGCGATCTCCATTTAAACCACTCGAAGTGTCAAACCTTCGATTTTATATCTATTCCATATGAGGTTTTGAAACTTCAAGCTTCCAAGATAGACCCATATATATATATATATATATATGTATACATACACACACACATATATATATATATATATATATGTATATATATATGTACGTGTATATATATATATATATATATTTATATATATTTATATGTATATATATATATATATATATATATGTTATCTTTCCCATCCAAATATAATTTATCAAATATATTTTTTCTTTAAAGAAAGTTTGTACCTACTCCACATACTACTAATCTCTTTAAGTCTTTTAAAAGTTTTTCTCATTTTTTCCTTGATATTTAATTATTTGGATTTTATTCCCAACATTGAAATTTCACTTAATTCAAATTGTATTCCTGCTATCAGTTCAGTAAAACCAAATACCTTACTTTTATGTCTGTTTAGCTTCATTCCCAAATTACTTAACATGGAATTTACATGCTCTGTTACCTGTTTCATCTTAACGCTATTTTTCACCATAAGAATAATGTCATCTGCATATGACTTAACACTAGGATACGTAATACCATAATTCTTCACATGTCCATTCTCCGGCGTTTTCTCATTTATTTGTTTTTTAACCAATTCATAACTAGAACAGGTAAAATACTACTCATAGCGCATCCTTGTTTCAAACCTCCGTTCATTTCTATTTCTTTCCCTACCCAACCGTTAATCAACAACCTTATTTTACTGCTACTATATATTGATTACATAGTTTATAAACTTTCATATTAAAATTGTAACATTCCATTCATTTCCATAATATATCATGAGCTATCGTGTTAAATGCTTTATTTATATCTCCAAACACTTTTTCTTCTTTCGGCTTTTCCTGGTTAGGGGTTGCCACAGCGGAACTCCGGTCCGCTAATGATTGGCAGTAGATATTTACGGTGCCGAGGTGCCAGCTCGACGCCCAACCTTCAACGAAGCCACACCCATGCACGCATGTCTTTTGAATGCCACTCGACTGCAGGGAGGACATGTAGACTCCACACAGAAGGCTCTCTAGCCGAGAATCGAACGGGGAACCTCTTGCTGTGAAGCGACAACGCCAACCACTATTTTTGCTATATTACCTCTTGTTCTTATATCATCCTCTACTTCTCTAACAAGGATTAGTTTCTGGACATCCTTTTCCTTTAACTCCATTTACATGTTCTTCTAATATTTTTCCCATTTAATTTTCTAGTTGACTTTGTAAAATTTTCATAAAAAATTTTATTTTATAATCAGTGTTATTTAAAACTAAAGGTCTCCAATTGGTTATGTCATGTTTGTCCCCCTTTTCCATATAAATCTCATGATTCCACCACATAACTTGAATATAACAAATTCCTTATTCTTAACACTCATTAAATACCTGCATCAATACCTCATTTTGTCATTGTTCCATATTCTTATACAGCACATATTCTATACCATCGGTCCTTCTGCCAAATACAAATTTACTTTATTAATCACTCTGTCAAACTCTATGACAGTAGTTTGTTTATCAAGTTCTTTGTTTTCTCAGTGAACCGTTTGACTTCCTACTCCATTTCCATTTCAAACCGTCTTTTCCTTACCATTTCTGTAATATGCCGTATGCCAGTGTTCATAATACTTCCCTGTTCTGTCTCAACAAACCCCTATTTATTTTTCATCTCTCTCATAACTCCACTATCTTCCTTTACCACCTTACCTAAATATGGTGACACCTCTTTCTTTTTACCTTGCAGAAAATATTTTTGCTTATATAGCAATTCTTTTATTCTGTCTTGGTTTTTATGGTTTCTATTATATATATCGTCTGTCTTAACATAACAGACTATATAACTATATAAAATATTTAATATATCTTTATGTACTTTTGCACAATCCTTATTGTTTCTTTTCATATCTGAAGTTCCCAATATAAATAAGTTGTTTTTATATTTCTGTTTAAACACTATCAGCCATTCTGATGAAACTAATATAAAATTCCATCATGCTCATATCTTTCCATAATTCTTATATAATCTTCTTTCCTTTCTCACCCCCATACTTTCTCACGTATTGTTTTTGGTTCCCTTTCCTATTTTTATTTGTTCTTTATTTTCAGCCTTCTCAATCCAAATAGCTAAATGATCTGGAAAAAAAAACTGTTTCCACCACCTGATCTTTTGTTATAGCTATATTCATAGAAGCCGCAGAATAAACAATCTCTGTTTTAATATTTCCTCCCTCTCTTGTATTTGTATTTATTTATATTCCCTAGAACTAATTTCCCACATTTCATAATTTCCCTCATTTTATCAGTTCTGTTTATTTGTGTAATATTCCTTAGGTCACAGATAAAATCACTTGCTAATATTTATTTATTTATTTCCAGTATGATAACCGGGGAGGTCCACTGGGCCCAGAGGGCCCGTTTTCAGTGGAGGCCCGGGGAGAAAAGCTCCATATTGCATACAATTAAAACAAGCATAGCATTTTACATTTAGGCCCGGGGAGAAAAACTCCTTATTACATACAATTAAAACAAGCATACATTTATGCAATTATACATACAATTATAAATGTTTTAGAAAACAAATGTAAAATTATATATGGAGTTGCATCAAATTGAAAAGGTGCACAAAGAAAGGAAGAAAAAGGGGAACAAAATTAACAGAGAGAAGGGATAGAGAGCTATGTACAATATTTACATCTAACCATTCTTTAGATTCAGAGCAAGGCAGTTGTAGGGAAACAAAATAGCATGTGCATGAGGGAGTACATGTATAAGTGATATTAGGAAGCATGTGCATGAGGGAGTACATATATAAGCGATATTAGGAAGCATGTGCATGAGGGAGTACATGTATAAGCGATATTAGGAAGCATTGCATGAGGGAGTACATGTATAAGTGATATTAGGAGGCATGTGCATGAGGGAGTACATGTATAAGCGATATTAGGAAGCATGTGCATGAGGGAGTACATGTATAAGCGATATTAGGAAGCATTGCATGAGGGAGTACATGTATAAGCGATATTAGGAAGCATGTGCATGAGGGAGGACATGTATAAGTGATATTAGGAGGCATGTGCATGAGGGAGTACATGTATAAGCGATATTAGGAAGCATGTGCATGAGGGAGTACATGTATAAGCGATATTAGGAAGCATTGCATGAGGGAGTACATGTATAAGCGATATTAGGAAGCATGTGCATGAGGGAGTACATGTATAAGTGATATTAGGAAGCATGTGCATGAGGGAGGACATGTATAAGTGATATTAGGAAGCATGTGCATGAGGGAGTACATGTATAAGCGATATTAGGAAGCATGTGCATGAGGGAGTACATGTATAAGTGATATTAGGAAGCATGTGCATGAGGGAGTACATGTATAAGTGATATTAGGAAGCATGTGCATGAGGGAGTACATGTATAAGTGATATTAGGAAGCATGTGCATGAGGGAGTACATGTATAAGCGATATTAGGAAGGATGTGCATGAGGGAGTACATGTATAAGTGATATTAGGAAGCATGTGCATGAGGGAGGACATGTATAAGTGATATTAGGAAGCATGTGCATGAGGGAGTACATGTATAAGCGATATTAGGAAGCATGTGCATGAGGGAGGACATGTATAAGTGATATTAGGAGGCATGTGCATGAGGGAGTACATGTATAAGCGATATTAGGAAGCATGTGCATGAGGGAGTACATGTATAAGTGATATTAGGAAGCATGTGCATGAGGGAGTACATGTATAAGCGATATTAGGAAGCATGTGCATGAGGGAGTACATGTATAAGTGATATTAGGAAGCATGTGCATGAGGGAGTACATGTATAAGCGATATTAGGAAGCATGTGCATGAGGGAGTACATGTATAAGCGATATTAGGAAGCATGTGCATGAGGGAGTACATGTATAAGCGATATTAGGAAGCATGTGCATGAGGGAGTACATGTATAAGTGATATTAGGAAGCATGTGCATGAGGGAGTACATGTATAAGCGATATTAGGAAGCATGTGCATGAGGGAGTACATGTATAAGCGATATTAGGAAGCATGTGCATGAGGGAGTACATGTATAAGCGATATTAGGAAGCATGTGCATGAGGGAGTACATGTATAAGCGATATTAGGAAGCATGTGCATGAGGGAGTACATGTATAAGCGATATTAGGAAGCATGTGCATGAGGGAGTACATGTATAAGCGATATTAGGAAGCATGTGCATGAGGGAGTACATGTATAAGCGATATTAGGAAGCATGTGCATGAGGGAGTACATGTATAAGCGATATTAGGAAGCATGTGCATGAGGGAGTACATGTATAAGCGATATTAGGAAGCATGTGCATGAGGGAGTACATGTATAAGTGATATTAGGAAGCATGTGCATGAGGGAGTACATGTATAAGCGATATTAGGAAGCATGTGCATGAGGGAGTACATGTATAAGCGATATTAGGAAGCATGTGCATGAGGGAGTACATGTATAAGTGATATTAGGAAGCATGTGCATGAGGGAGTACATGTATAAGCGATATTAGGAAGCATGTGCATGAGGGAGTACATGTATAAGCGATATTAGGAAGCATGTGCATGAGGGAGTACATGTATAAGTGATATTAGGAAGCATGTGCATGAGGGAGTACATGTATAAGCGATATTAGGAAGCATGTGCATGAGGGAGTACATGTATAAGCGATATTAGGAAGCATGTGCATGAGGGAGTACATGTATAAGCGATATTAGGAAGCATGTGCATGAGGGAGTACATGTATAAGCGATATTAGGAAGCATGTGCATGAGGGAGTACATGTATAAGCGATATTAGGAAGCATGTGCATGAGGGAGTACATGTATAAGCGATATTAGGAAGCATGTGCATGAGGGAGTACATGTATAAGCGATATTAGGAAGCATGTGCATGAGGGAGTACATGTATAAGCGATATTAGGAAGCATGTGCATGAGGGAGTACATGTATAAGCGATATTAGGAAGCATGTGCATGAGGGAGTACATGTATAAGTGATATTAGGAAGCATGTGCATGAGGGAGTACATGTATAAGCGATATTAGGAAGCATGTGCATGAGGGAGTACATGTATAAGTGATATTAGGAAGCATGTGCATGAGGGAGTACATGTATAAGCGATATTAGGAAGCATGTGCATGAGGGAGTACATGTATAAGCGATATTAGGAAGCATGTGCATGAGGGAGTACATGTATAAGCGATATTAGGAAGCATGTGCATGAGGGAGTACATGTATAAGCGATATTAGGAAGCATGTGCATGAGGGAGTACATGTATAAGCGATATTAGGAAGCATGTGCATGAGGGAGTACATGTATAAGTGATATTAGGAAGCATGTGCATGAGGGAGTACATGTATAAGCGATATTAGGAAGCATGTGCATGAGGGAGTACATGTATGCGATATTAGGAAGCATGTGCATGAGGGAGTACATGTATAAGCGATATTAGGAAGCATGTGCATGAGGGAGTACATGTATAAGCGATATTAGGAAGCATGTGCATGAGGGAGTACATGTATAAGCGATATTAGGAAGCATGTGCATGAGGGAGTACATGTATAAGCGATATTAGGAAGCATGTGCATGAGGGAGTACATGTATAAGCGATATTAGGAAGCATGTGCATGAGGGAGTACATGTATAAGTGATATTAGGAAGCATGTGCATGAGGGAGTACATGTATAAGCGATATTAGGAAGCATGTGCATGAGGGAGTACATGTATAAGCGATATTAGGAAGCATGTGCATGAGGGAGTACATGTATAAGCGATATTAGGAAGCATGTGCATGAGGGAGTACATGTATAAGTGATATTAGGAAGCATGTGCATGAGGGAGTACATGTATAAGCGATATTAGGAAGCATGTGCATGAGGGAGTACATGTATAAGCGATATTAGGAAGCATGTGCATGAGGGAGTACATGTATAAGCGATATTAGGAAGCATGTGCATGAGGGAGTACATGTATAAGTGATATTAGGAAGCATGTGCATGAGGGAGTACATGTATAAGTGATATTAGGAAGCATGTGCATGAGGGAGTACATGTATAAGCGATATTAGGAAGCATGTGCATGAGGGAGTACATGTATAAGCGATATTAGGAAGCATGTGCATGAGGGAGTACATGTATAAGCGATATTAGGAAGCATGTGCATGAGGGAGTACATGTATAAGCGATATTAGGAAGCATGTGCATGAGGGAGTACATGTATAAGCGATATTAGGAAGCATGTGCATGAGGGAGTACATGTATAAGCGATATTAGGAAGCATGTGCATGAGGGAGTACATGTATAAGTGATATTAGGAAGCATGTGCATGAGGGAGTACATGTATAAGTGATATTAGGAAGCATGTGCATGAGGGAGTACATGTATAAGCGATATTAGGAGGCATGTGCATGAGGGAGGACATGTATAAGTGATATTAGGAGGCATGTGCATGAGGGAGTACATATATAAGCAATATTAGGAAGCATGTGCATGAGGGAGTACATATATAAGCGATATTAGGAAGCATGTGCATGAGGGAGTACATATATAAGCGATATTAGGAAGCATGTGCATGAGGGAGTACATGTATAAGTGATATTAGGAAGCATGTGCATGAGGGAGTACATGTATAAGCGATATTAGGAAGCATGTGCATGAGGGAGTACATGTATAAGCGATATTAGGAAGCATGTGCATGAGGGAGTACATGTATAAGCGATATTAGGAAGCATGTGCATGAGGGAGTACATGTATAAGCGATATTAGGAAGCATGTGCATGAGGGAGTACATGTATAAGCGATATTAGGAAGCATGTGCATGAGGGAGTACATGTATAAGCGATATTAGGAAGCATGTGCATGAGGGAGTACATGTATAAGCGATATTAGGAAGCATGTGCATGAGGGAGTACATGTATAAGCGATATTAGGAAGCATGTGCATGAGGGAGTACATGTATAAGCGATATTAGGAAGCATGTGCATGAGGGAGTACATGTATAAGCGATATTAGGAAGCATGTGCATGAGGGAGGACATGTATAAGCGATATTAGGAAGCATGTGCATGAGGGAGGACATGTATAAGCGATATTAGGAAGCATGTGCATGAGGGAGTACATGTATAAGCGATATTAGGAAGCATGTGCATGAGGGAGTACATGTATAAGCGATATTAGGAAGCATGTGCATGAGGGAGTACATATATAAGCGATATTAGGAAGCATGTGCATGAGGGAGTACATGTATAAGCGATATTAGGAAGCATGTGCATGAGGGAGTACATGTATAAGCGATATTAGGAAGCATGTGCATGAGGGAGTACATGTATAAGCGATATTAGGAAGCATGTGCATGAGGGAGTACATGTATAAGCGATATTAGGAGGAGTTAGTAGGAAGAATGCAATCACATTTCCAGTTTTGGGAGAGGTGGGAGTGGAGCTGGGATTTGAAGAGTCGAAGCTTGTAGTGATTCTTAGCAGGGGTGGGAGGGAGTTCCATTTTTTCGCTAATGAATAGGAAAGGAGAAATTGGCCAGGGGGACGTTTTGGTTTATATACAGAAAGTAGATTTTGTTGGGCAGATCTAAGGGGTCTGTGCGGAGTGTAGAATGGTAAGATATTAGTAAGAGCGGGGCATGCAGTAGGTTTAAAGATTAATTTGTGGGCTGTAGTAAGCTGAAGGTAGACAAGGTGGTTAGGAAGCTCTAGCCACTTTAGCATATGGAGAGAGGTGCAATGATGGGAGGAGTGTTTAGATTTAGTAGCAAATTTAGCAATTTTGTTGTAGCAGATTTCTAGTTTTAAGGTGATGGTAATAGAACGATTGGTTAGAAGTGGAGCACCGTACAATAGTGATGGTAGTAAACAGGTAGAAGCTAGAGTTTGCCTTGTAGATGGAGAGAGAAAGTGGGCATTTCTATATAACATACCTAGCTTCTGATGGGTTTTTTTATATTAAGTTGGACGTGTGTATCGAATTTCAGGTGTTCATCTATAGTGACCCCAAGAAGTTTAGCAAAGGGGACAACTTCTATAGAGGAGTTGGCATGGCTGATGATAAATGAAGGACTGCTCGTCAAGTGTGACAGTTTTTGAGGGAGAAAAAAGAAGGATTTTGGATTTATTGGCATTAAGTGAGAGATGGTTTTGAAGCATCCAGTGCTCAGTAGTTGTAAAGGCCAGTTGGGTTTTTGCCTGGAGCTCAGTAAGACTAGGAGCAGAGCAGACTAAAGTGGAGTCATCTGCATATTGCGCTATTTTAGTGTTAGGAATGGCGATGTGAAAATCATTGATAAATATATTAAAGAGCATTGGTCCTAGTATGGACCCCTGGGGAACCCCGGTAGGGGTAGGAAGAAAGGTAGAGGTACCAGTTTGCCATTTCACAGCCTGGGATCTGTTAGAGAGATAACTGTGGAACCAGGTAAGGCAGTTTTGAGAGAGATTGAGGTTAGATAGATGATTCAGAAGGTGGGTATGGGAGACGGTATCAAATGCCTCAGATAGATCTATGGCGATGGTGGAAATAATTTCTCCAGAGTCGCGAGCAAGGTTTATTATGTCTAAAAAAGAGAGGAGAGCAGTTATTGTACTATGTCCAGGACAGAAGCCATGTTGGATAAGGGTAAGGAGTTGATTATTGATGAGGAAGGGCATGAGTTGGAGAGGGATGCATTTTTCAAGGATTTTTGAGATTGGTGAAAGAATGGCTATGGGTTGGAAGTTAGAGATGTTATTATTTTTGCCTCCTTTGTGGAGGGGCAGGATGAAGGCTGCACACCACAATTTCAGGACATACGATTCCTGTATGGATCTATTGATGAAAATGCTGATGGGGATGGCGATTCCATCTGCGGCAAGCTTTAGAAAGAGTGAGGGAATACTGTCAGGGGCATTGGAGCATGGCTTAAGTTTAGAGAGAAGCTTTTTGATGTAGGAGGTTGAGATGGGTTTTAGAAAAAAAAAGTGGGTGGAGGATTGGGAGTGGGGGGTTGAGGAGAGGAAGGGGCAGTTGGATTGAGTGGAAGGGAGGAGATCTTGTTGGGGAAGGTCTTAGTGAGTTCAGCTATAGAGTTAGTAAAAAAGGAGTTGAACAGGGTAGCAATTTCTGTATCAGTTTTTTTGTTGTTGTCAGGACAAGGATTACTTTTGGTACCTGGATGCAGAAGAGAGTTAATGGAGTTCCAGAATTGTTTGGGATTTTTGGGGTGGGTAGACTGAAGTTGAATATAATATGATTTTTTGTCTTTTGTAACATGCTTTTTGGTTAAGTTGCGGAGTTGTTTATATTTTTGGAAGGTAACAGGGTGTTTATTTTTGTTGTAAAGTTTCCAGGTTTTGTCTCTTTGTAGCATAAGTGTTTTGGTGTCTAGTTAGCCATGGTGTGGAGTTGGGTTTTATTCGTTTTATTCTAGGTGGGGCTTGAGTGTTTAGGATGCTCAGGAAGGTCATATTGAAGAAATGTATGGCTTTATCTAGTGGAAGAGTTTTTAGGTTGTCCCAATTTGTTAGTTTAAGGGTTTCGGAGAATAAAGAGGGGTTAAAATGTGTAAGATTACGAGTATGGGTATATCGGTGTTGGTGAGGGGAGGAGTGGGTAGTTCGGTAGAAGGGTTAAAGGTTGTAAGATTACGAGTGTGGGTATATTGGTGTTGGTGAGGGGAGGAGTGGGTAGTTCGGTAGAAGGGTTAAAGGTTGTAAGATTACGAGTGTGGGTATATTGGTGTTGGTGAGGGGAGGAGTGGGTAGTTCGGTAGAAGGGTTAAAGGTTGTAAGATTACAGTGTGGGTATATTGGTGTTGGTGAGGGGAGGAGTGGGTAGTTCGGTAGAAGGGTTAAAGGTTGTAAGATTACGAGTGTGGGTATATTGGTGTTGGTGAGGGGAGGAGTGGGTAGTTCGGTGAAAGGTTAAAGGTTGTAAGATTACGAGTGTGGGTATATTGGTGTTGGTGAGGGGAGGAGTGGGTAGCTTGGTGAATGATGGCTGGGAGATGGTCACTTATGGTGTCTGGTAATAAACCAGAGTATGAGATTTTATTAGGGTGGGAGAGTAAGATCCAGTCCAGAGTGGACCCTGGGGGTTGTTTCTATTAGGTCTGGTAATACCATTTATTAGTTGAGTGAAATTAAGAAGATTGATAGATAGGGAGGGATAGTTGTTACTGATTCTATTCCAGTCAATGTTCACATCACCTAATATGTATGTGTCAAGCTTAATGCTAGCTGAGGCCCATATTCACTATTACTCAGTTGAGTATTTCTTGAAACAATTTTTCTCTTTCTTTGTATAAAACAGGAGCCAAAACTTACTATAAGTCTATATTCTCTGTGATTACAGCTAAAATCTACTACTGCTAGTCTACCTAATTTGACTAGAGTATAATTCACTATTAATGCTGCCTTGGTGTACAAAAATGGTACATTGAAACATCTCTTCTCCTAAATTCCAAATTCTACTTCCTTTGCATAATATTTCTCTTTGTTCACATTCTTCCTTAGTCAAACATCTCACATCCTCTGACACTATCATATCTACAGCACATACATTACACCATTAAAATTATTCCAATTCTTCTTACTTAAACTCTTTAAACTATTAACATTAATTACTAAAAGTCTAAGATTATTAGACTCACTTCTTCTTACTTAAACTCTTTAAACTATTAACATTAATTACTAAAAGTCTAAGATTATTAGACTCTCTTCTTCTTACTTAAACTCGTTAAACTATTAACATTAATTACTAAAAGTCTAAGATTATTAGACTCTCTTCTTCTTAAAAATGTTTTATTGCTACCCCATTTCCTTTTTCTTTAATTTCAGATTGCTAGCCTGTATTTTCTTTTCCTCTCCCTGTTACCATCTTTCCAATAGAATTGTTTCCTTTCTACTACTTTGCACTTTGTCTTCTTCATCACTAATGTCAGAGTCAACGTCACATCTCTCTTTCCCTGCAATTATATTACTGTTGTCGTTATACGCATTTAATGTAGCATGTTCGAGTTCTTCACTCTTTTTTTATACGCTGTGCTTGTTTTCCTTGCACATTTTGTTCTCGAATATTTTCAACTGTTGTACTTTGTTCTTCTTGTTTTTCTGTACAATCCATTCACAGAAGTCCCACTCGTTTACATTTATAACATTTTGTCTTGCATCGTATTGCATTATGACCAAACTCTCCACACATATAACATTTTTCTTTTCACAATTATTAATAAAATGCCCCTCTCTACCACAAAAAAAACATGTTTTAGGTTGCCACCAATATTTTACCACAGCTCTGTCACTTCCAATATGTATCATAGTTGGAACATACAATTGTATCCTTTTCCAGCTTTAAGATAACATTACAATCCTGTCCCTAGACGATAATCCTCTATTATCAAGAACTTTTGTAATGCCTTTGCAAAAACTTTGCAGTACATAGTCTTTTACAGTCTCTTCATCTGTTTCTGTCCTGAACAGTATATGTACTTATTGTATGTTTCACGATAAGCAGTCTTAATGACACATTTATTCCACAGATAAATGTCTTTTTGTCTTACCATGTTTCCCCAGAAAAGTCTCTAATATAGAAACAGTTTAAGGAAAATGTGAAAAGATGTCTCTTCTTTAATATAAAGGCTCTTAGCTCTTGCAGCTTTATAACTAAAGGCGCTATAACTGCGTCCCAAATCGCATGCCGCTCCGTCTCATTATTTTCGTTATTCTGAATCGGAACAACATGCTTCTTTTCTTCTTTTCCTTCTGTCTCCCTTCCCCTCTCCTTCTTTTGATCCTTGAATCTTCTTATTTATATCTTGCACTTCATCACTTTGAATGGTTTCTATAATCAGTTCCCGCGACAATTCTTTTCCTGGTTCAGGTTCACTCTGCTCTGGCATATCTAACAATATATCATCCTGCAACCCTCCCAACTGAAGAATTATAACAAGAATGTCACTAGTATCTGCAACAAACAAATGTCCTCGAAATTCCATTTCCAAATCTTGTGAGCATTTGATTACCCTCCCACTGCCATCTTCTTCGTCCTGAACAGCTGATTTTACACTATCACAACCAAAAACTGAAGGCTCAACTACCCCCAACTCAGTGCCACTTGAAATGTTAGTTTGTGAAGGATCGGTTTCCTTCATATGAATCCTGTCCTTCTCCTTACTAACATCGACTACACTCATCTCTTCATCTGAAGGCTTAACTACCTTCAGTTGCTGCACTACACTACTGCTAGTTCTAATGCACTACACTACTGCTAGTTCTAATGCGCTACACTACTGCTAGCTCTAATGCGCTACACTATTGCTAGCTCTAATGAGCTACACTACTGCTAGTTCTAATGAGCTACACTACTGCTAGTTCTAATGAGCTACACTACTGCTAGTTCTAATGCGCTACACTACTGCTAGTTCTAATGCGCTACACTACTGCTAGTTCTAATGCGCTACACTACTGCTAGTTCTAATGTGCTACACTACTGCTAGTTCTAATGCGCTACACTACTGCTAGTTGTAATACACTACACTACTGCTAGTTCTAATGCACTACACTACTGCTAGTTCTAATGCGCTACACTACTGCTAGTTCTAATGCGCTACACTACTGCTAGTTCTAATGTCACTAACAGACTCCATACTCATGCTTGCTTCTCTGAGCCTCCTACATGCTCAGACTGGAAGTAGGAAGTGCTACATCCAGTTCAGACCAACCATGTCTTCTGATGAGTGGGAGAAGCTCTCCAATGCCCTGGTCAAATTTCCCCTGGTAGTATAACTACCACCTAGGGTCTCCTTGAAAAGAGGCTACAGCCTAGTGGGACTAACTCGGTTAACAAAGGATAAATAAATAAAATGCTTTTGTACTCTGGAATTGTTATAAAAAAATAGTAGCTTAACAGTAATCTTTCGATACTCATGCGTACTATCCAAATACTCCTCTACCTTCCCTTTACCACTCTACAGTTGATCCTCTTCTTGTTCTGTGAGATTTCCCTTACTCTGCAATACTTCAGACTTTGTCAGCTACTCTAATTAATTCCTATTGCTTCTTAACTACATCTCTCTCTCTTTTATTTCTACCGTTTTTAAACTCCATTTTCATTTCATCCCACTTACTATCTACTTCTTCTGGAAACATTTCTATCTTTCCTAATAACTCATATAATTTCCACTACCCATCCTTAAATTCTTCTCTTTTTAACAGGTAGGTGAAAAAGCACCAGTGTCTCATTTTTACACCATTACACCGTAATTTTCTGTCACAGTTTTTCTGTACATGATTTGAAATAGTTATCAGATCTCTATCAAAGCTTTGAATTAATACACATGTTCCTGTCAAGTATAATTTCTATCCAGTCTAGCTCAGTTATTGTAACTTGGGGAATAATGTATAAATTCTGCTGAAGCTTAGCTTCCATCCCTGATGAACAAAGGGATGGAGTTTGTGTAGAAGTCTTGTGGCGGTGAAAGCAGGATCGGGAAAGAAGGGGCTATATGTATGTGTGTCTGTGTGTGTGTGTGTGTGTGTGTGTGTGTGTGTGTGTGTGTGTGTGTGTGTGTGTGTGTGTATATATAGATTCATTTTATAATCTCGAAATACTGAAATGTTGAATTTTAGTATATTGAGACCATAAAGTCGAATCTGCAGAATAGCAAACATGCATAACTTCGAATCCGGATTTGTCGAATTTGCGGTTATGCTTTAACGGTACATGACATGGAGTGTATGTGTGGATGGTGTGTGGTTTCGTGTGTGGATTTAGGTGGAATTTAAGGTAAGTGACTAGTTTGTTAGGGTTTTGGGTAATTGAGTGTATGTGAGTATGTTTGGAAGCTGCACGTGTGGGTTATGGAAGGCAGGTATGAGTGTTTAATTGTTGACTGTGGTGGTGTTTGTATGTATGTGATATGTGTCTGCGAAGGACTGTAGAATGGCTGGTTGTGAGTTTGCTGTCTTTAACTGTTTGGTGCAATCTCGGAGTTAGAATATATAAGTGGAGGGGGTATGGGGGGGCACCCCCCCACATGGGGGGGTGCTTATTTGCAGTGTAGGTTTGTAGATGCGTGTTATGTGTATGTTTTTTTTCTGGTAGTGTAGTGTGGTGTATGGTGTGTTTAGGTTCAGGATTTTAAGTTTCGTGGTGTTAAGTTTTGTGGTTTTGGTGTTCGGTGTTTTGTGAGTTCGACTTTATAGTGTCGATATAGCGAAATTCGACATTTCAGTATTTCGAGATTATAAAGTGAAATTATATATATATATATATATATATATATATATATATATATATATATATATATATATAAATGAGGTACTGATGTTGTATAATATGGTTTTGTCAGGATGTTCAGATGAGAAGAAAAAATTTGCTTTCCAGCCAAATGTACACTTTCTGTAATTAAATTCTGTTTCTTAAGAACTGTTTTCGCTGTTCAAATTCAGCAAAGTAACTGCAGCAAGCCAGTAATGTGACACGTCACAAAAAACCCACGAAGGAGATCTGAGTATAGTTCAGTGGAAAGAAAAAAATGGGGACATGATGTTTGGGTCTGGTATGTGTTCAGCTGTAACAAGTTTCATAACAGCAATGCCCAAGACACAGTGCAAGCTCGTGAAATACAAGACAGGTCATGGGGCAAGCTAGTTTCTGATTTATTCCAGTTCAACGACAGTATCTCATTTACTTCAACTATCATTCAAAGTATCTTGAAGTCATAAAACTGTGGTATGTCATCAAATTCTGTTATTATGGATTTTAAAGCAGTTCATTATTCAAATAGTCTATAATTTGCAAGTGAGGAATTTTCTTTACTCTCACAAGACTGGGAAGTCCAGTGTACAATAAAAAGACTGTGATAACTGTAATCAAACAGGCCAGAAGACATTTAGACTGCCAAAAACATCATTATGAAAAAACATACTGTCAGCTCAAAATAAATGCAGCTGGTAAAACCCATCCTGAATATAATACACAGTCCTGGACACCCTGTTTTTCACCAGGACATAGACAAAATGAGGTAACAAAGAAAGGGGCTAGTTGGTAAAAAGGATAAAAAAATGTAAGCATCTGAAAGAAATCAACCGAGTCCGAGTAGGTACACCCTGTCAAATGAGAAAAAAAGGACACTGTTTGAAAACACTGTGTCCTTTTGGTTTTACAAAGCAATTTACAAAAAAACAGCATGAACCAGCCAGAAAAGAAACACTGACAAAATACAGGAATACATGGAAGAGGTACGGTAAGCCTTAAACTGTGTAAGTAAGATATGCAGCTCAACCAGAAGTTAGGGACACTGATACGGCAGCAGGGTCAAGCAGCCCTTGTTCCAACCTCCCATCCCACAGCAAGGCCTCTCATCTGTCCAGTACCTCTAAAAGTGGGGTGGCTTTTCTGGTAACCTGTACATTACAAGAATGACATCCACTCCCCCTGACTGCACATCCCCCTTTAAAAGCAACCCAACATTCTAGTAGCCCATCACTACAGACTATTTTTGTGTCACTTGACTGACTTTATGGGTGACTAAGTCTCACAGATTCCCCCCGACCTCTCCAGATCTGCTTTCTTAATTTGATAAGGTTTCCTTTTCTCTCTCTTTTGTACATGAAATCCTAGCCACCATCTACACCCCATCTTATGAGATCTGTCCCGTCCTTAACTAGTACACCAACAATGATGTTAGGAGTGTATAGATTAGCCTTCTTATCCCACCTTTTTGCATCTGAATACTACCAATATGCTAAACAGAACTGGTTCCAGTAATGAACCGTAAGGCACCCCACCAGTTATTTGCTTCTCACCAGCCCACATTATCTTGACCTTTATGCCACACTTGCAATACATCAGCCACTTTTCTGTCCTTCTTGCCAAACTCAAAGTGTGCCCCACAACCTCCATGTACACACGCCCACCATGTACACATGCCCACCATGTACACACACCCACCCATGTACATGCACCAAATCTTTTCTTGCATATCTCCATATCAGTGGTCTGGCTGAATTCCAACTATAGCATACCCATCAAATTACCTCACTGTTGGTTTCAGTTGCAAGTCAGTTTAAAAGTAAAGACAAACTGGCAAAACCTCTAACCCTTCTGGAAAGCCATGACATTACTTATATGTCAGGTTAATGGTTAAAGGACAATAGCTAGCTTACTATACAAAATATTTTGCAGTACTTTCCCCACAGGCTAAATGGCCTACAGCTGCCCAATTCCTTCATAGATAACGCTGTCCAAGCTGCAAAATCCTTTACTAATGCATTCTATGGTCACCTACAAGAATGCATGGATCGTGCTATCCCAAGCAAAACCAAGACTCACTCCTCCAAGAAAAAGGAAACCAGTCTGGTGGATCCCTGCCATAAACAAGCTATACAATAGGAGGAGGAAACTAGTACAGAAAAGAGTAAAATCCCACAAAGGGAAGGCATCCCTGATCAGTATCAGCAAGAAACTACGATCGCTCATAAAATCATCCAAGGTGAGCTTCAAAGAAAAATTGCCAAGGACTCCAAAGATAACCACAAGGCATTCTTTAGCTATGTCAAGAATCTAAGTGGCAATGCTCAGATCTGCTCGGAGTTAGTGCAGAATGGCACAAATACACTGAATCGTCTGATATCGCCAACATCCTGGCAGACAGGTTCAGTGCAAACATCACCCCCCTCTCGCCCCCAAAAGGGCCCATAACCATACCAGAAGAATGTAGAGCCCCTGAAATCACAGACACTCAGGTTAAAACAGCCCTCTCCAAAGCCAAAAACACAGCATCAGTGGGACCGGACAGTGTCCCAGGTTGCGTCCTACACAAGCTCAAAGACGAACTAAGCCCTCACCTAAACACACTGTTCAAACTCAGCCTCTCCACAGGCTACGTACCCATAGAGTGGAGCACAGCAACAGTTATTCCACTCCACAAAGCTGGAGCCACAACAGACCCCGGGAACTATCGCCCTATAAGCCTGACTAGCTTGATCTGCAAGGCTATGGAGTGCATCATCATGGAACTCATTAACAGAGACATTGGGAACCTTCAAACACTGGACCCTACCCAGTTTGGCTTTGTTAAGGGCAGATCATGCCTCCTAAACCTGGTGGACTTCTTTGAGACAGTTACCAAGGCTTTAGACGAGGGAAAGGTGGTACACACAGCCTACCTAGACCTCGTAAAAGCATTCAACACCATTCCCCATTCTGGTATTATAGACAAGCTCACCAGCTTGAACATAAACCCCTACATCATAAGGTGAGTTTCCAACTGACTCATGGACAGAACCCACATGGTGAGAGTTGCAAAGGCTAGGTCCGACTCTAAATCGGTTACAAGTGGCGTTCCCCAAGGCTCAGTCCTAGGACCCCTCCTCTTCGGTATATACTTCTAAGAGGTACAGGCAAGCACAGGAGGACTATGGCTGACAAGGTTTGAAGACAACTGCAAACTAGGGGCTATAATTGACTCTCTGGTTAACACAGACATCCTCCAAAAGGGTCTCACTGAGATGGATACCTGGCCTCAAGCTAAATGCCAAAAAGTGCATTGTCATCCCCTTTGGAAAAAACAAAGTACCCACAAACTACCACATAGGTGATAGTCCCCTAAATATGGAAAATGTAATAAGGGATCTGGGGACCCAAGTAGATAGTAATCTCTCCTTTGATAATCACATTGCCAAAGTGGTTAGAAAATCCTTCTATGTGGCCCACCTAATCACAAAAGGGTTCACATCCAGATCAAGAGAGGTCATTGTGCCCCTCTATTCATCACTCATCAGACCCATCATACAGTACACCGTCCCATCTGGGATGTATCTTACAAGACACCTGCAACAGCTGGAAAGACCACACAAGTACCTCACCAAGAGGATCACTGGCCTCAAACAGATGCCCCATGCAGCTCGACTGAAGAAACTCCAGTTGTATTCAGTTGCATACCACCTACTCAGAGGTGATCTCTGCCTGACATACAAGGCCATGTCCAACCCAGAATTGATGGACATGCTCCACCTAAAGAAAACCTTATCCCCTCGAGCCACACGCTCTAGAGATCTAAACCTCACCACAACAATAAATAGGATGTGCTGGAGGGATGGAGTCCTGTCCCAGAGACTTCCCATGCTTTGGAACAAGATTCCAATCTACATTAGGCAGAGCTCCTCACTAACCCTCTTCAAGAGAAACCTTGACGAGTGGATGGGAAACAGAAAGTTTACCCCAGGGATCACTTCAGTGGCTCTGCTGGACAGAGGCACAGGGAACTAATCTAAAGGGGCGGCGAAAGCCAACACATTCTGTCTAGGCTTATAGATGTCTTTGGGCAGATAGCCTAGTGCCTACCTATGAACTAGTCTGCAAAACAAGAGCACCATGGTGGCATTCTAGCCCCCCTGGCACTACCCTGATGCCAAAGACAGGCTACATAACTTTGCTAAAGATCCTCCATACAGATGGTGTGGCAACCCACACAGTTGCCATGCCTCAGTATTCCTCCACATCCTGAGAACGTCTTCCACCTCTTCCCTTGGTCAGTTCTCCATCTCTACCACTCCCACATTCCTTCCCACCTTTTCATCCCCTGCTTGCACCATCCCCCTTGTTAAAGGAAGACTGCGGTCAGTGGTGTTGCAGACTTCCTGACTTTGTCATACTGTGTCCCTCCAGCTTCCAATACCTCAGCTTTCTGGTCAGCTTTCCCTGCGACTCCCCACTGTACCCAAAGAACCATTTGCGTCCACTTCAAGCCCATACAACTGCCCCTCAGATTCTGTTTCTGCACCCAGGTCAATCCTACCTTCTCTTTTTCTGCCATTTTTTGTATACCATCTCTTCCCCCTTATCCCTTGCACTCTCATGATTCTCTGTTATCCTTCAGCAAGTCTGGCAGCATCTTTTAGCCACACTTCCTCCTCCTGCTGATATGTTGTCTTAATGCTTTCTTTACTCACATCTAAGTACAGCTTCATAATTCAACAAACCCTGTCACTCCTACTCATCCTTTTACAGTCAGTCTTACTTTCTACCAGACACGCAAAAATCCAACCTGTGGTTTGAATCCCCCACCTTCCTAACTTGCCCTAAGCTAATCCATTTTATGTTGGTCAGAACTGGTCAGAACCAGAAACAGCACTCCACCCTATCTGCTGATGACTTCATTTTCTGTGCAAGCCCTATCACCAGCAATTGCTCTAGCACACCTGAAGTTGTTTCCTCCCAGTTTACTGCTGGAAGGATGAGATCACCCATTCCTCCTTCTCTCCATTGCTAAAATGAGTGTCTGTGTTTGTATGTCTGTCATCGTGCTTTCTGCTAGCCTACATCAGCTGGTACAAGTGATGTCACTCCCTTCTAATACTAAGGTCAGACTTTTTCCACGGTGCTGTGATGATTCATAGCTACTGTAGAGGCCCATATTTGAGTTGTGCATGTAATGTTATCAATTCTTACCATAAGCATTATACACATTTGACATATTTGATTCCCTAGGTTCCTACTGCTATGCTGTACTGTCTCCCACCTGCACTTATGTACGGAATCTCCACGGTGTTACTTTTTCCTTACATCCCACTTGTTCAACCCATTCTAACAAATACACTGACACTGTTCTCTCTCCTTAGTTTAATTGGACATTTGTTATAACCGAATTCACCAGTCCTGATTTCCCTTAAGTACCACACTTAACCAGTTCTTTACTTCCTTTGACCATCACCTGTAAGAAAGCCAAATGTTCCTCTTCTATCTGAACTGGTTCACTCCGAGACAGCAAAATCAATACATTAAAAATAAGTAAAATAAATTACCTTTCTTTGCAAACTTGCTTAACACATACTCTGCCATTCAACAGTCAGAAGTCTCATAGATGACAAAATGAAAATCTGCTTCAGAAATGTCATATTACAAAAGGAACCTTAACGGCATATGCAGAAAAAAATGTGTGCTTTATCATCCATTTATGTACAGCTCAGATGTAAAAATATGTTATGGTATTTATACATGTGCATACATTAATTTTATGTACACACACATACCTACCTTTTTATAAGTTTTATATACATTATGTTTGTGTGTGCTGAACCCCTGATCAGTAAGTAAAGGGTTAAATTGTTTGGAATTATAAATGAGGAGAAATACTGCAAAGCAGATCTAACACCAAAGATCTTCTGCTTATGACACAGCTGGTGCTAGACACCCCAATGACAATTTTACCCTTCAGTGAGGCATTTTTACACACTGTGGGTTGATGACACATGGATTTCAGACTTTCACTGAAGGCCTAGAAACCTAGTTATTCCTGTGTTTCCATGGAAGAAAGTCTACTGCCGAGTGTTACTGTAGTCAATTGGGGTAGTTATACAATACAAAAAGATTACAAGTCACAACGCTACACGGACCACTCTGCTGTATATACAAAAATAAATGCCGAACACAGCTGCGCACTCACAAGGAATGCAGTTTTGCAGACAAACCCGATGCAATCAGGTGTGCAGAGTTCTGCCATGACTGCTGAAGAATCGTAGCGGGGAGGCATGACTAACAAAAAGAGCAGAGAAAAGCGCTTCAGTGAATGGCAGATAAATGTTAGGTGGCAGTGTGTGAACATTGGCTCTATGTGATGTTGACGTGATACCCCAGCCCTATGTACAAAATAAGAAAAAAAAAGGGCTGATGCTGATGAATCCACACCAAAAAGTAGCCAGTGTATAAAGCTCCATCTACTGTAGGATTATAAAGAACTGGCTTAAGCGGTGCAGGGGTACGACAGGTAGTAGTGCACGTCACAGTACTTGATTCATTGGTTCAGTTCCCACCTCAGGTGTCTTCCATTCAGAATTCACATATACTTTCACCTAGGCTTCTGGTCTCTTCCTACATTTCAAACACAAACATGTAGGCTGTCCACAGTTCAAACTTTCATTTATTGTGCATGTAAATATGTCTTTGTCCAGCAATGGACTTTCCAAAACCAGCACTCATTTTAAAATGCCTTTTGCAGTTGACTGACTTCTGATGAAATTGGCACTGCCTAAACTGGAGGTTCTCAACATAACCTGTGCCTTGTCCAGATTTACTGCTTAAGCACAAGACAAAGTACAATGTAATCATTCCATAATTTACTGAATTAGACTTTTACAGAAATGTATTAAATAACTCCATGTATACACCTGCCTTTCACATGAAACAGCAGAATATAGAAGCGGGTAAATGAAACCTTTACATCTGTCATGTTCAGATCACATCCTATTAATGCAGTACATTCAGGCTAATGAAGCCAAACCCCACTAGCTGTAGACATGCATGTTTTGGCCTTTTTTTGGCCTAATCAGTACAGCCTAAGTAGATTGTTTGGCTACACTTCAGAAACACAGAACTTAAAATCAAGCCTGATGCCCGTAAACATTAAGATACCAACAGAAACACAGAACTTAAAATCAAGCCTGATGCCCGTAAACATTAAGATATCTACAGAATACACTTTACTGATGAGGTCAGTAACAAGGCCAAAACATGCATGCCCAGAGCTAGCGCGGGTTGGGTTTACTTGCCTAAATGTATCCATAAAGACTTAAAAAAAAAAAAACATGAATGTTCAGAAGCCATGTAGCTGATACACTGTATGTATGCCCTTGAGGGGTTATTTGCATAAATCCTAATGGGCCTTCATTGCAGTTGATATAAGATATCACACAGTGAAAACTCTACCTTGACTGGGTTTTTCTTGCAGTTTATCTAAATATATGTATATGTACGTACATATATATGTGTATATGTGCATACATATGTTTTATTCAATGCAACAAAATGCTAATTTACTTGCTTGACCAAGTAGTCCAGTAATTTCATTCCACTGTAATTATATAGTATGTTTACCTAACACAGGCAACAAATACGCGCATAAAAAAAATAAATAAATAAATAAAGGAAACAATACAGCACAGTTAACATACTTCGATGGCGTAAAGGGAATATGGTGCCACAAAAACGACTGTATCAGGCAAGTCACTGACAGAGCACGTTGAAGCCTAAGAAGGTAGCATGCCATGCCCTTTTCATCCTCTTATGTTCTCAGTCAAATGCTACAACATAGAGCAACAAGCCCCTTTCATATTCACGTTGCCAGCACACGACAGCTTTAAGCACATGGAAAGCTATTCGAAAGCTGTCTTCGCTCATGAAGACCTTCACTGCAGCAGATGCCGTTATTCAGGAAACACGAGTTTCCAAACCAAAACTATAACGTCTTTGCCACTTGGCTTTCATACAAAATCCCATAAGTAAAGGAGACATACTACATGGCAGAGAGGGAAGGAGTGAACAGGCATTCAAAACCTCTCTGTTTTCATGTGAACCTTTTAAAATCTACAGAAGGGTTATTTGGAATGTAGCGGTGCATGTTATGAGCCAAGATCAACAATACAGAGAACATGAATGCAGACCGATTCTGCAGTCCTGTAAACTTAAAAACAGTTTGTTTTATAAATCTGTCTTATATCAGACCCATTTCCCAAAAGGCCCTCAACTCTGTGAATCTGGCAATCGTACTAAATTCATTAAACTCCTTCAGAACATTTTATGCTTGGTGCATCCTGCTACGTGCTTTCTATCCCTGTTATTGGAAAAACAGTTGTAAAATATCCCGTGCATACAGTGAGTGTTCAGTGGACAAGCACTTAAGTGCATCTGGCTTGGCTCACCATAACTCCACTAACCTGAACCTCTAGCCAATTCATAGCATGAGTCACCACCCCTCAAGGACAAACACCTTCATTAGAAAGTGATTATCACAGTATCACTAGTCACCATCTCCAGTAAAAAGCAAAAATTACACAAGTAAAGAGAAGGCTCAGAAATTATTCTGTTAAAAGCAAGCCATGGCACAGAACACTGTGCATAACTGTCAAGTGTCCAGATTTCGGCCTCATATTTTTGGTCTTTTCCTTCATAAAATGTGGACTTCTGGCTTATCACCGAGGACTGTCACTAAATAATGGCATACATCTAAGGACTGTCACTAAATAAGAACATATCACTGAGGAATGTCACTAAATAATGACATACATTTGAGTTTCAGACTTATCTTTCAGAAGATGCTTGCTAGAAAAAATCCTGTTATTCTAGCAACTTTAAGTTTATATGAGCACTATTTAAAACTTGTCCCTACTTTCTGGCCTTGGTCTCTCCATTATTTTAGGCTGTGTCCAGATTTCCTGCACTAAGAGGGTGAATGGTATGACTCTGTGGGCTACCAGCCTGGATTAAACCGGGCATGCCTTGTCTCAAACAGAGATGTTTATTACCCAACACAATTTTTCACCTTACTGGGAGAGATGCCCCCCCCCCCCCCCGGGTGACACTGTCCCCCTGTAGAAATTTAATGAACATGGTTATCTAAGCTTTTAAACTTTCTGCCATAAATAGAAGCATAATCTTTCACTGATAAATAACAGACATTCAAAATCAGTTTAGTAGAAATTTTCCAGGCTCTGTTATGGTTTCTGCAGTACACAATATGATTTGGTTACTACACAATTTAACATATAACAACATACAAGACATGCTCCATGTACTGGCACACAACTGCTATTTCACCTTCTGACTCTCCATTTCTGGACGGGTTAAAAAAACATATTTGGGGTTACTGTGTGTTCAGTGATCCCCTTCCTTCTTCCATAACAGGCAGCATAGGGCCATGTGGATAAACTACAGGCTACTGAAGTCACCACATAAATACAAACTTGTTTTAAAATGCAGGATGGATCTGAATGGGAGGGTCTTGCTCTCACAACAGTGAATCCGGAAATGGCTCTGTAATGGTGGTGAGAGAATAACTGCCACGTTCACCCTGAAAATGTCATTCTAGCTTATGAAGATGTCACACATTATTATATGAATATGCAAAGTTGCCACAAAGAAGACCTACAGTCAGTCCTAAACTCTCCCCTTTCAAGCGGCTCTATTGCCCTTCTTCTAATTCTCTCCACTTGCACCATGACAATATGGTGTAAAAAATCATACTCCCCTCTCTCGTTTTTCCAGTGTACACATCACAGCCTATACAAATCTTTTTTGCAATCCCTGCACTCTGTTTCGCACAGTCATGCATTCATTTAAGTTACTTTTGTGGCAGGTAACACACACATATGACCCCTCTCCCCAACTAATGTTGGAAGAATTATTTTTGTATCTTCTTGTTAAGTATCGGCACCATGGTGACACGCATGCTTCTGTGTGCTCCCGCTTACACTTCCTACAACCACTCTCTACCCTTATCCAGGAATCACAGCAGGTCATTCTAGCCCCCACTCGGAAGTTCCTAACTCCCCTAGATCACGTCTCCCCTAGAGGTGGGGAATGAACTCACCCTAACCCCTTCCTGCTGGTCTTCCAGCTGCCAGCATACATTTCCAAACCCAGGATCACTTACAGCATGGTTAGACTCTCTGCCCCTTGTCACTGGGACAGTTCCTGCACCATGCCCTTTCTGCTATCCTAACACACCTGTATGCCCACTGAACTGGATACAGTTGTCCAACTGTGATCTCATCAATTCCTGTCCCTTTAAAGTTATAGGATGAATTCAACATGTCTGAAATGCATTCCTCAAGGTAAAAACCATAACATTCTGCTGGTTTTGCATCCTTCCAACACATGGTGCTTCTAATGCCAGATATTATCATTCCTATTCAAAGAAGCCATCTCACCTTTGTTAAAGTTGGATGTAAACTTTAAAAAAGTCTACTATACTATTAATATATTCAATAAACCCCTGCAAAGGTCAGAGAAATCAGTCTACAAAATGTCATCCAAAAATCTAGTAGATGCCAATCAAGAATTCTTAAACTCACTATTCATTAAGCACACTTTTTCCCAAGAAGCCACGACAAAATTTGCGAAAATAGGGGTGCATGCGGCCTCCATTGCCACACCAGTTTTCTGTCTAAACAACTGACCCTCGAAGTAAATGAAATTCGTTTTCAAAATGGTTTCCATTAATACTGCTATATAATTTACTTTGACTTGAGGTAATGAGGTACTAGTATAAATACACTGCTCAAAGCACTGGATCCCTATAGTGTGTGGAATTACCAAATATAAATTATACACATCTATTGTTACAAATATAGCATCCTCTTGAAAGTCCAACTCACTAATTAAGCTTAAAAAATTGTCATGACTCCTTTCACACATAAGGTTGATTTTTCAGGCCCTCTTTCAATACATTGTCCACATATTTAACTATAAAGGTGAATTTTGGATCTAGATCCACTATAGATCTAAGCGGTGGGTTGTCTAAACATTTATGTATTTTGGGAATCCCATATATATAAACTATTGCAGGTTTATCATTAGTCATATAGTCAAATTCATTTTTAGTAATTTGACTCTGCATTAGCATACCTTTCAGTTGTTAAGTCTATTTCATAGGTTCATAGGTAGGTACTAGGCTATTGGCCCTAGGGTCTATATAAGCCTAGCCAAAAAGGTACCCTGGCTTTCACCACCTAAGAAAATTAATTTTCTGTGCCCCTGTCGAGCAGAGCCACAGAAGTGATCCCCGGGGTGAATTTCCTATCTCCCATCCAATCATCAAGACTTTTCTTGAAAAGTGCTAATGAGGAGCTTTGCTTGATATAGATAGGTACTTTGTTGCAGAGTATGGGAAGTCTCTGGGACAGGAATCTATCTCTCCAGCATGTTGTGTTTATTGTTGCGACAAGTTTAGGTCCCTAGAGCGTGTAGCACGGAGGGATTGGGATTTCTTTAAGTGGAGCATGTCCAACAGCTCTGGGTTTGACATAGCTTTGTATGTTAGGCAGAGATTGCCTCTGAGTAGGCAATATGTGACGGAGTAAAGCTGGATTTTTTTGAGATGGTCTATTTGAGGCTGGTAATCCTCTCGGTGAGGTATTTCTGCAGCCTTTCCAGTTGCTGCAGATGTCTTATGAGATACATACCAAAAGGGGCACTGTATTCTATAATGGGTCTAATGAGTGATGTGTTGAGAGGAACTATGACCTCTTTTTTCCTGGATGAGAAACCTTTTTTGATGAGGTGTGCCACATAGAAGGTTTCCTGACTACTGTGGCGATGTGATTATCAAAGGAGAGACTAGTGTCCACCTGTGTCCCAAGGTCTCTTATCACACTTTCGGTGTTAAGTAGACTACCGCCTATGTGGTAGTTCATGGCTACAGAGGTTTTAACAAAAGGGATGACAATGCACTTTTTGGCATCGAGCTTGAGGCCATGGCTTTGACACCAGGCATCTGTCTCAGTGAGGCCCTTTTGTAGGATGTCCACATCGTTAGGAGTTTCGATTATGGCTCCTAGTTTGTAGTCATCTGCAAACTTCGTTAGCCAAAGGTCTTCTGTGTTAGCCTGTACTTCAGAGAAGGAGATCCCAAACAGGAGAGGACCCAGGGCTGAACCCTGTGGTAATCCACTTGTCACTGGTCTGAAGTCGGATTTGGAGTCTGCTACTGTCACAGTGTGGGTTCTGTCAGTGAGCCAGTTAGCAACCCATCTTGTGACATAGGGATTTATACCTTGTTTAGTGGGTTTATAATTCCAGAGTGGGGGATGGTATCAAAAACTTTGGTGAGATCTAGATAGGCTGTGTGACTCACCTTACCCTCGTCTACGCCTTTGGTGACTGCTTCAAAAAAGTCAATCAGGTTTAGGAGACATGATCTGCCTTTTACAAACCCAAATTGGGTGGGGTCCAGAGTTTGGAGATCACCAATGTCTTTGTTTATAGGTTCCATGATGATATGTTCCATTGCCTTGCAGACCAGGCTCATTAGGCTAATGGGGCAGTAGTTCCCAGGGTCCGTGGTAGTTCCCCCTTTGTGGAGTGGGATAACCATAGCTGTGCACCATTCAGTGGGCACAAAGACTGAGGTGAGGCTATGATTGAACATGGTGCTTACGTGGGGTGCCAGTTCATTCTGTAGTTCATGTAGAACGCAGCCTGGGATGTTGTCATGTCACATGCATGCTATGTTCTTGGCTTTGGAAAGTGTAGTTTTTACCTGTGCAGCTGTGATTACAGGAACTTTGCATTCTTCCGGTATAGAGATGGGCCCTTTAGGGGGTGAAGCAGGGGTAAAGTTAGCACTGAACCTATCTGCCAGGATGCTGGCGATATCAGTTGGCTCTGTATATTTAATGCCATTGTGCTCTAACTCAGAGCAGATCTGAGTGTTGCCATTGAGATTCTTGACATAGCTATAGAATGCTTTGTGGTTGCCTTTAGAATCAGTGGCAATTTTGTTTTCATAACTAGCTTTGGAGGATTTTATGAGGGAACTCAGCTTCTTACTGAGGCTGACCAGCGAGTTCTTCCAGTCATGGGATTTTACTCTTTTTTTTGCAACAGTTTCTTTCTTCTGTTGTAGAGTTTGTTTATGGCAGGTTACCACCAGATTGGCTTCCTTTTTTTGGAGGATAGCATCTTGGTTCTGTTAGCGATAGCCCGATCCATGCACTCGTGTAAGTGCTTATAAAGTGCATTCGTGTAGGATTCAGCAGTTGTACCTCTATTGTCTGCTTGCATGGGTGTCGTGAAGTTTGCCACTTCTGTCTTAAAAAGTGTGAAGTTGGCTTTAGAGAAATTTTTTACAGTGGTTTCCCTAATGGGGGGGGGGCAGGATGTAGATGTCTAGGCTGATTAGCTTGTGGTCAGATCAGACCAACGAGGAATTGATCTCTGGTGTGGAACACCGGTTGCCCATATTGGTAATGACCAGGTCTAGGATATTGCTGCCCCTGGTGGGGAGTGTGGATAAGTTGATCCAAGGCATTGGAATTTAGGAATTCCAGAAAACGTTGAGCAAAAGAGTTGGCACATGAGTAGTTTTCCCAGTTAATGGTGGGGTAGTTTAAATCACCCATTATTAGGGTGTTAGGTTGTACCCTAATATTTTTCAGTGTATCAAGAAATGAGGAGTGGGAATCCTGGGGCATGGTGGGGGATCTGTAGCAAGTTACAATTTGGACTGCGGTCTTGCCCAGAGTTAGTTGCACCTGGATAATCTCGGATGCATTATGCTGAGCAACTAGCCTGGAGGTATGGATATCCTTAATGAATATGGACATGCCTCCACCTTCAGTGTTTCGGTCCAGGTTAGGTGGCCGAAAGGTGTGGTATTAATTATAGCCTGGTAATGCAGGGGTGCTCTCTGGAGCCTTGAACCAGGTTTCTTTCACTGCACAGATGTCAATGTTCTCCATTTTAAGGAGTGCCTCGAGTGAATGCATTTTAAGGTTTAGACTTCTGGCATTGAGTAGCATTACCCTCAGATTTTGCTTGCTTGTACCTGTTACGGTGGTGAATTTGTCATTTGAACTTTGCCTAAAAAAGTATCCGGAATCCCAAGGGTGACAGGTGCAGGCCATCTCTGGCAAAGCATCGTGATCTGTCGATCATGTCATCCCAGGCAGACAGATACTGGATCCCCTTAGAATGACACCAATCATTTTGTCCTTGTACTGTGGTATCATTCTGGGTGATGGCAGGATGCTACTCAGGGCTAGGTTCATACCTGCCTGGGCTACAAAATCGGAGAGCTCCTCCATGTCTCTTTTCATGTAGTCCAGGGAAGTACGTCTCAGGTCATTCACACCAACATGGACAATGACAGAGTCATATTTATACTTGTTGTGGAGTGACCTGAGTACGTGCGTTATGTGGCGGATCCTGGCACCCGACAGGTAGCTGACAGCGACTTTCTCCTTGTTTAGCCTGGTGAGTGGAACATATGACTAGAGTGCTGGGTACGTTGTTATGCGTTATGGGCTGTGGTTGAGTGGCACACTGAGTTTGTGGGATATGTGTCATTTGGGTTGTGTTGGGGGGTGGAGGTTGCATGCGTTTCTGCTTTGGAGGTCTCTGTTGCTAGAGCAGATTTTTATTGAGAGCCTCCGAGAATGTAGGTGTGTGTTTTGTGTTGCTATGTGTGTGTTCTGGTGGTGCAAGTGTTTACCTTCTCCTCTTGACTGTCTAGTCCAGTCTTGGGTGAAGAGAGCTTTGCTTCCAGTTTGGCTACACAAGTGCATCTCTCACAGGTTGCAGTGGTGGGTGGTAGGAGGAGAGGGTTGTCTGTGTACATGAGACAATTGCTGCATTGCCCCAAAATACCCAAATTCATCAGGTAGACAGGAGAAAACTCCGGGAGCTGACCATTAGACATGCCTGGATAGGTGCTTATTTATTAAGTACTAAAAATAATTTTATATTAATTTCATTACGCAGCACCTCTCCATAGGTGTCTTCCATAAGTATACAATGCATGCGACTAGAATAACCTTCCTTGTTCATTATAACTTACCCGGTCCCACCCCCTCACCCCCCTTATCCAGTTTCATCACTCTGATACTTTCATCACTGGAAATGTCCCTAAATAGCAGCACATCAGCCTGAGACATCTTGTTTTTGTCTGTCTGGATTTTTTTGTGGAAAGTACAAATTGTGTCAGATCAAGAAAGTACATCTTGCTGGTTGAGACAATAGCATGAAATGAGTACCAATATCTGGTTCATGAGGGATTCACCCTACCACTTTGCCATAAGCAATGTGTGGTAGGTCAATACCTGGTTCATGAGCGATTCACCCTACCACTTTGCCATACGCAGTGTGTGGTAGGTCAATACCTGGTTCATGAGCGATTCACCCTACCACTTTGCCATAAGCAGTGTGTGGTAGGTCAATACCTGGTTCATGAGCGATTCACCCTACCACTTTGCCATACGCAGTGTGTGGCAGGCAGAAAAGAAAGAGAGAATGGGAGTGAATTACAAGCGTAAACCTGCAGATACAGACTTTGTGTTCATTGTAGTGTCCTTAGGAAGCATCCACTGAGCAGCGGGATAAACTCACCAGGTTTAACAGATTCGGAACATGCTGAATGGGAAACATAGATAACTGACAAGCTCCCCTACATACCAGTGATGAGGGGAATGAAAAGTGAACAAAAATAAGATTGTCAAACTCCCCTGTTCTAACTGTCAGAGGGGAGTGGGATGGAAGGGGGAACAACAATTTAGTAAGATAAATTAAAATACAGTACAGCTATTTCTTTACACACACTTGTCATAACAATTCTATGACTAAATAATGTCTGAAAATGAAAACCAGGTATTCACTAGTACAGACTGATAATATATAAGATAATCAAAACACTGCAGCGGGTTTAAACTTTTTTCAGTCTTGCTTAAATCAATCACATTAGATATGCTTTCTAATGGGCTGACTGACAAACTTTTAATTCTCCATTTCCAGCGGATCTCTTGGTAGTTTGGCAATAAAAATGACTAAAATTTTTACACACCTGCTATTCAAATAGCACGGTCTCAATGCAGTCATTTTATCAGTTCATTTCATTACTGCTTCTACAGTCTAGAGATCCATTAAATCCAAACTGACATAACACAATACTACGGAGCTGCTGAAAAGAGCAGATGGGATCTCAACATGGCAATGTGTAAATTGCCAACACTGACACAAAGTGAAAACTCAAAAGCTATTTTAGTATCTCACTTAAAAAGATGTACGGCGATAAAATAAAATAGTGAAAGTCAGTAAGGACCCATTAAACCAAAGGATTAGAATTTGAAAACTTTAGTAAAATCCCCCCAAAATGCATTTGATAGGTAGGATCAAGGGAATACTAACCAAATACACATTAGGGACTTTACAGGTGACCTTCATGGACTGGCTAGCAAGTCATGTTCTAAAGTTACACAATTAACCAAGTCAAGTGGACTACACTGATTGCAAACACCCGTCCTCCAGATTTACCTTATTATTAGCAGAAAGACACAAACAAACAAACATTAGCAGAATGTCTTTAAATAGCAATTATGTGAAGACTGAAGAAATGATAGTGACTGCTTAAGATACACATGCTAACAATAAGATAACGGTCATCTTGACATATAAATCTTGTCATAACATAACACTGTATTAAGCATGAAAAATCTCCATGTTTTGGCACATTCAGATTTACTATTCCAGTCCTTTAAATTTACTTTAAGCAACTCTGTTGCTTTCTAGCAAAGAACTATAAAACATTTCACTTTAGCATTGATGTCGAGTCCAGCACTGCTCACCACTATGCAATTCACAAAACAATGGAAAAATAAGCTATGCGCTTGAGACGCGTTTTAATACTAAAAAGACCCAAATCAGATTCATAACCTTGATGTAGAAATGTGAGTGCACACTGGAGCAGGACTTACCTTCCTCTTTGTCCCCTGTGTTGGCACCCTTGTCCTCAGCTCCCTCCACCACTGGTGTGCTCGCTGACAACTCGCTCGCCGGTTCACTCCTGCTCACATCCGGCACGCTCTCCTTGGAGTCAAACCGGACCCGGGAGCTGGACCTGGAGCTCAGATCTGGGCTGCTGTCCGAGATACCAGGAATATCATCAAATTTCGTTGGTGTGACTGTAAAACGGACGGATGCCATCCTTACTGTAATTACAATTACAGCGTTAACTACTCCCCAAATAAATAAAGCCGCGAGAAAAGGCACAGACCAGTTTAGCAGTCACTTTAGCATAAAAAAGTCAACGACTTATACAATGTCATCCTCCCAGCGAAATCACCAATGACTAGGTGTACATAAGGCGTTTAAAAATCATGAAGTCTATTTCAAGTGACACTGTCTTTACTATTCCCACAGACCATTATAATATGACATTATAATAGGAAGGGTACCTCCAGAAAATCAAGGCATCTCAGCATGCTGGTCCTTCTCACATAAAAATAAAGACTGCACATTATAACGGGACAGACAATAGGCTCATGACTCGGGTCATAATAAAAGCATGTTCAGTCTTCCTAGAACTCCTAGTCAGCGTCTTAGAGCGAAGTGAAACCGCTTGGTGCAGCTGCTTGCAGCCAACCCCCACCCGCAAAACAGCAAGCTACAAGCGCAGCGCGCTCCGCTCAAGACTACACTGACTGCCTGCGCGCTCACATTCAGCTAGTCACAGTCGCGGGACTCCCATGAGCCGGAATCATTTTTCACGCGCCCTTGACAATCCAGTCCTGACATCTCGAGCAGCCTCCGTCTGTTGTTGTGGCGCGTGCCTGCCATCAGCTTCTACCTCCCTCGTCGCGCATCCTCAGCAGCGCGCTCTCTCTCTCTCTCTCTCTCCTGACTCAGTCAGTGTCATGTGCTGACCGCGAGAGGGGGCGCTGAAGCAGTTTTCAGAGAGCCTTCTGGCAGTCCTCCTCCCCTGAGACTTGTAATTTTTGAGATTTACAGTCACATCTGTCCTCTTTTTGTCAAGACAGTCTTAATTTGCCGATTTCCGGCTTGCAGGAAAAATATGCATATGTCAAATGTCCAGATATTTTAAGGGGAAAAAGTTGTGCAAGCCTTCTATAATTATTACAGAAAATTAGTTGTGTAGTGCCTCACACACTTTAACACGCACGTGTAAACACGGGAACAAGTATCGATAAGACAGGCTAGTAATAAGTGAAATTATTATTAATTGGTGGTACGGATTGTCCTGCAAAATAAACCACATTTCAGTCAGAAATGTACAGCTGGGGACTCAAACTTGTTTATTTTGTATTTGCTAGTAAGTAGTAGCACAAATAACCAGGCCTTAGATCTATTCTGCCCACTATCCATGCAGAGTTATACAGATCACAAACCAGGACGTTCGAAGCATACTCAGTACAGTCAAGTTTTATTTTGTTTGTGACTTTATTTCAGACCTGTCAGCTCTCCCTATATTGGAGGAATATTCCAATTTTCAGGCTGATTTACCCCCATTCATTAGGGTTACCACCTGTCCCACTTTGACAGGGACAGTCCCTCTTTGGTCAGCTGTGTCCTGCAAAAAAATTGTAAAAATGGCAAATGTCCTGAGATTTTAGGACAAAATTATTGCCTATATTTTATGTAATAGTTGCATAAAACAGTTATTCTGTAATAGAAACACCTAAATGTTATAAGAAACAATATAAGCAACTAAAATACTACAAGAATAAGCTTTTATTTAGGCAAAGAAGTGAAGCTCTGTCTTGTGTACTGGCCGTGGGTATGTTTTGGTCTGCAAAATCTGCCGCTTGTACCAAAAATGTCCCACTTTGGGCATTTGAAAAGGTGGCAACCCTACCATTCATACAATTTTCTGAATTCCCCCCATTCATACTTCTCAACTGTCAGCCCTCACACATGTTTTTTGGGAGGTATGTCACTATTTTCAGGCTTGATTTACCCCTTTACACAATTTTCTGAATCCTTCTCATCAAATGTGATTTTTTTTTAAACTGTCATGTACCCAGAAAAAAAAAATTACATGACTAACATACTAGTGGCACTAATGATTTAAAGAAAGAGGACACACATCTCACATCTCCGTTTTTCTGAAACAAAAATAAATTACCTTGTGAGATAGAATTTTCCAGTACAGTTCATTAAAGTCTACAGATTTTATACTACCTCTTTGAAAATGTGCTTTATTTTTCCATCATTTTTGTCACTCTCTCTCTCTCTTTTATAAAATTGTTCCTGAAAAAGTATCCCATATTCCTAATGGAAGAAGGTAGAGTTATATGCTGTTTGGCATCTATGTCCAGATTTTTGGCTGGATGTACCAATCTTTCATTCGCGTTGGTTCATAGGTTCATACTAGGCTATCTGCCCTAGGGCATTTATAAGCCTAGCCAGAGTGTGTGTGGCTTCTGCCACCCCCTGGAATGATAATACTGTGCCCATTTAGGGTTTAGTTTACTGTGCCTCTGGGTTATGACACAGAAGTAATCCCCGGGGTAAACCTACAATCTCCCATCCACTCGTCAAGATTTCTCTTGAAGAGAGTCAGTGAGGGGCTCTGCCTAACATGGACTGGGATTCTGTTCCAGAGTGTAGGGAGCCTCTCGGTTATGAATCTGTCCCTCCAGCATGTCCTATTTATTTCTGTGTTGAGGTTCAAGTCTCTCGCTCTCGTGGCTCTGGTGGATTTGGATCTTTTTAGGAGGAGCATGTCCATTAATTCCGGATTGGACATGGCCTTGTACATCAGGCATAGATCTCCTCTGAGTAGGCGGTATGCGACTGAATAGAGCTGGGGTTTCTTCAATCTGGCAGCATATGACATATGTTTGAGACCCTTGATCCTCTTGGTGAGGTACTTCCGGGGTCTTTCTAACTGCTGCAGGTGCCAGGTAAGGTACATACCAAATGGGGCATTATACTCAATCATGGGTCTGATAAGGGAAGAGTATAGGGGCACAATGACCTCTCTTGATCTAGATGTGAATCCTTTCATGATAAGGTGGGCAATATAGAAGGTCTTCCTAACCACCTTGGCAATGTGGGTGTCAAATGAGAGGTCACTGTCAACTTGGGTCCCTAGGTCCCTGATTAATTCTTCCATAATTAATGGATTACCACCTATGTGGTAATTTGTGGGTACTTTGTTTTTCCCAAAGGGTATAACTATACATTTTTTGGCGTTCAGTTTAAGGCCATGGCTCTGGCACCAGTTATCCGTTTCTGTGAGGCCTTTCTGAAGGATGCTAGTGTCCGCTGGAGTATTGATTATGGCGCCCAGCTTGCAGTCATCTGAGAACTTTGTCAGCCACAATCCTCCTATGTTTGCTTGTACTTCTGAGAAATAAATGCCGAACAAGAGGGGTCCCAGGACCGATCCTGTGGGACACCACTTGTGACTGGCTTAGAGTCTGACATGGCTCCAGCAATTCTGACCTTGTGGGTTCTGTCCTTTAGCCAGTTTGCAACCCATCTTATGACATATGGGTTTACATTTAAGCTGGTGAGCTTGTCTATGATGCCCAAGTGGGGTACTGTGTCGAAGGCTTTTGCAAGGTTAAGGTAGGCTGTGTGAACTGCCTTACCCTCGTCAATGGCCTTAGTAACTGTTTCAAAAAAGTCAACCAGGTTCAAAAGGCAGGATCTGCCCTTAACAAAGCCGAATTGGGTAGGATCAAGTGTCTGTAAGTCACCAATGTCTTTGTTTATGAGTTCCATAATGATCCTCCCCATAGCTTTGCAGACCAGGCTCCTCAAGCTTATGGGGCGGTAATTTTCAGGATCCATAGAAGCACCTCCTTTGTGGAGTGGAACCACTGTTGCTGTACGCCATTCTTTGGGTATGTATCCTGTAGTAAGGCTAAGATTAAACAGCAGCCTTATATGCAAGTTTAGTTGCTCTTGGAGTTCATGTAGCACGCAGCCCGAGACACCGTCCGGTCCCATTGATGCTGTCTTTTTAGCTTTGGAGAGGGCGGCTCTCACCTGAGCATCTGTGATGTCAGGGAGGCTACATTCAGCTGGGATAGATATTTCTCATTTTGGGGGGGAGGGGGGGAATTTGCACTGAACATGTCTGCCAGTATGTTGGCAATATCTGTGGATTCAGTGTATTTTTTGTCATTTTGAACTAACTCTGAGCATATCTGGGAGTTTCCACCCAGGTTTCTAACATAACTAAAGAAGGCCTTGTGATTATCTTTAGTGTCTTTTGTGATTTTTCTCTCAAAGTTGGCCTTGGATGATTTTATGAGTGATCGTAGTGTTTTGCTAGTACTGATCAGAGATGCCTTCCCTTTTTGGGATTTAGCTCTGTCCTGTAGTAGCTTCCTCCTCCTGTTGTAAAGTTTGTTTATGGCTGGGGTCCACCAGACAGGACGCCTGCCTTTGGGGGAAAGGGTCTTGGTTTTATTTGGGATTGTATGATCCATGCATTCTTGAAGGTGTCCGTAGAAGGCATTTATAAAGGATTTAGCGGTGTGGGCTGTGGTTTCCACTGGCCCAGGGACCTTGAAGGATACCACTTCAGTCTTAAGAAGTGTGAAGTCAGCTTTTGAGAAGTTCCTCACTGTGGTCTTTTGTGCTGGGGGTGGGGGCGGGATATGGATTTCCAGTGAGATTAGTTTATGGTCTGATCTCACCAGTGAGGGGTATACTTCCGGTGTGGAGCATTGTGTCCCCATGTTTGTGATGATCAGATCTAGTATATTATCTCCTCTTGTGAGAGTGGTGACTAGTTGTTCCATTGCATTTGAGTTTATGAATTCTAGGAACCTTTGGGCTAGGGTGTTGGGGCTTGAGTAATGCTCCTGGTCTATGTTTGGGTAGTTGAAGTCTCCCAATATGATGGTATTTGGAGAGACATTCATACTCTCCAGTGTCTTCAGGAAGGCTGAGTGGGGTTCCTGAGTTTGAGAGGGTGGTCTGTAGCATGCTACAAACTGTAGGGCCATTTTGCCTATGGTTAGTTGCACATGGATGGTCTCCGATGCTTCGTGCGTTGCCACTATCCTGGAGGTGTGGGTGTCTTTGATGAATATGGACACTCCCCCGCCCTTTGTGGTTCGATCCAAGTTTTGGGGCCGAAAAGCATGATATGAGTTATAACCTGGTAGTGCTGGGGTGCTCTCAGGAGCCTTGAACCAGGTTTCAGTCACTGCACAGACATCGATGCTCTCCATACTGAGGAGGGCTTCGAGAGCCTGCATCTTGAGGTTTAGACTTCTGGCATTGAGCAGCATTACCCTTAGTTTTTTTCCACTTGTGTTTTCTAGGGAGGTGGGTTTGTTTTTTGAGCCTTGCCTAAAAAAGGCACTATGGGGGTGGCAAGAGCCTTTGCCAATATCCGGAAGCCTAGGGGTGACAGGTGCAAGCCGTCCCTTGTGAAGCAGCGTGGCTTGTCAAGCATGTCATCCCAAGCAGACAGACATTGGATCCCCCTAGAATGACACCAGTAATTGAGCCAATTATTAAAGCTGATCATTTTGTGTTTGTACTGTGGCATCATTCTTGGTGAGGGTAAGATGCTGCTCAGGGTCAGGGTCATACCAGCCTGGGCTACATAATCAGAGAGCTCCTCTATGTCTCTTTTGATGTAGTCCAGGGAGAAACGTCTCAGGTCATTCACGCCGGCATGGACAATGACTGAGTCATATTTGTACTTGCTTTGGAGTGACCTGAGTGCTTGTGTTATGTGGCGGATTCTAGCACCCAACAGGCAGCTTACTGTAACCTTTTCCTTGTTCAGTCTGGTGAGCGGGACGTCAGTGTGTCTGACTATAGAGTCACCTATTACAAGTGTATCAGGCATATATGTTCAATGTTTGCAGGTTTAGAGGTATGGGATATTTCAGAAACATTGTCATCCACAGAGCCTAAAATATAATTTCCCTAAAATAATTTATTCATTGTCTACACCCCAAATCGGTACACAATACACTTAGTGACAGGAACACTTAATGGTTTAGAGTAAGGCGATTCCAAAAAACTGGGCATTGTCTGTGATACAAACCTGTCCCTCCAGCATATTCTGTTTATGTTGCAGAATAAATTAAGATTTCTTAAGTGGATGTTTATGACATCATTGGGCTTGCAGATGTGTAGTAGATCAGAGATGATAGGGTCTGTTGAGGCTCTGTGTGCGAAGCAGTGGTTGCCCCTCAGTAGCCTGTATCATACCGAGAAAAGGGACAATGTTTGAGATGTTACATGCCGTTTTTATGATTTAGGCCTTGATTTCCTTAGTGGCAGGGTGTCGAGGTCATTCAAGTTATGTTAAACCTTTTGGCAGGTACATACCAAAGGAGCGTTATACTCAATCATCCGGCTAATAAATGACTAGAGTGGAATGATCATATCCCTGGACTTGGATGCCATACCCTCAATAATAAGCTGCACACTGAAAAAGGACTTTCTTAAAATGGTGGATATGTGGTGATCAAAGTGGAGTTTGTTGTCCAGATAAGCTCCCAGGTCTATAACTATTGCATCAATTTTCAGTAGTGTCTTGTCAATGTGAAAGTTACAGGGAACATCATGCTTGCCAAAGGGGATTATAATGCATTTTTGGCATTTAGTTTTAGTCCATGGTTATGACAGCAACTATTTTCTGGGAAAGACCCTCTTGGAGCATCTTGATGCCCTCTGTAGTGTTTATGATAACACCAGGTTTATGGTAATTTGCAAACCTGGTCACCCATAAACCTTTAACATTAGCTTTGACTTCTGAGATATAGATGCTAAAGAGGAGCGGCCGAAGCACTAAACCCTGAGGTACATCTCTAGTGACAGGTCTTTCAGAGGAGGTAGAGTCACTTACCCTAATTTCTTGGGTTCTGTTTGTCAACCACTTTCCTTTGCAGTGAGTTACATAGAGATTAACATTTAGCTGGGAGAGTTTATCAAAACATTTGAATGTGGGATGGTGTGAAATGTCTTTGTGAGATCTAGATATGTGGTGTGTACTGACTTTCCCTTATCCATTGCTTCAGTAACCTTTACAAAGAAGTCAACCAGGTTATGGCTGGGGTCAAGAGTTCATAGTGTACCTCTGTCCTTATTTGTTATTTCCATAATGATCCTTTCCATAGCCTTAGAGATGAGGCTGGTTAAAGGTATGGGTCTATAATTAATTGGGTTAGTTTATTCCCTACCCTTGTGCAGACAGATGACTGTTACTATCCTCCATTTAGCTGGTGCAAAGCCTGTTTTGAGGCTGGTACTGAATAGCTTCTGTAGGGAGTTTGGCAGTCTTCTTTCAGGTTGGCTGGTAGCAGTGTTATCAGCCTAAGAAAGTGCTTTGAGGAGTTGTTCTTGAAAGATTGGGAGGGGTTAGGATATGGCATGTGATCTGGGAATACAGGGAGGAGAAAGGGGTAAAGTTAGAGTTAAATGTGTCCTCCAGTAGATCGGCTATGTCCTCAGAGTTTGAGTATTTGATATCATTTACTTTTAGCTCTGTCTAGTGTTGGGCATTATTTCCAAGGTTTCTAACTTAGTTAAAGAAGGCTTTATGCTTGTCTTTTTCACTGTCTTATTTTAAACCTCATATCTACCTTTTTTTAATATGATCATGGACTGAAGTTCCTTGTTAAGTTTATAGGTCCATAGGTATTTACTAGGCTAACAACCAAAAGGGCATTTTTAAGCCTAGCCATGCACCCCAAATTTCTGACAAGTCTGGTACTCTTTATAAGTGTAAGCAGGGGCTTGGCAGGTGAGACGCTTACAAGCAGGGTCCTGAGAGATGTAATATTTACAGGCTGCCTGTGTCCATTAGAGACATAGGTGTCAAACCAAGGATGAATTTCCTGTTCCCCATCTAACTGTCCAAGTTACACTTGAATTGGGTTAGGGAGGAACACTCCTTCACAGGGATAATGAGCCTGTACCAGAGAAGGGGTAGTCTCTGGGATATAAAACTGTCTGTCCAGCAGGTCCTATTTATATCATAGGCAAGGTTTAAATATTTAGAATGGGCAATTCTGGTTCTGTTTATTTTCTGCATAAGAGAGCGGTCCATCAGAGTGGGTGTAATGCTCCACCTCTGGGCCAGTAATTAAGGAGCCTCAATCCTCACCACTGGCACCTGTGGGGGGACGTTCACTGGGAAAATAATAGGTACACACACAGTATTTCCAGATGCAGCTCTCTGCATCAAGTGCAATTTCCCTTAAGAGCACACAGAGACCACAGTCAGTATTGGGCGTATTTCTCTCTCTTTCTCCAGATCCCCAGTAAGACTCCCCACTGGCACAGCTAAAGAGTTGAGATCTCAGCTGAGTGGCCAAGCCAAGACCTCCAGCACCATCTCTGTCCAACCAGTGCTTCGTGTCCTTGCCCAAGTAGCTGACACACACACACACACACACACACACACACACACACACACACACACACACACACGCACACACACACACACACACACACACACACACACACACACACACACACACACACACACACACTTTGAGGTTTGATTTATATACACACACACACACACACACACACCTGGGAAAACCTTGCACAGGTTTACTACCTATGCCCCCTTCTGCCCAGACTATAAGGTAATTTTCACTGCCACCAACCACTACTTATCAGCTACTTTAAGGCCCTTAGCAAAGGGTGTCCAGTCTTACTGTGTAATGTTATTATTAATCCAAATGGTAGTTTGACCAAGATCAAGACTTTTAGGAGTGGCACACACAGTGTCATCAAGTAGATATGCAAGTACTCTTAAGAGCTTAAATATCTCTAGACAGACCAGCCACAATTGAAAGCTTTTAATAAATTTAATAGTAAATAATAAAATAACAAGAAAATACTCAATAAACAATCACAGTTACTTCAGAGTTCAAAATCAGAGGAAATATTTAAAACAACATTGCAGGATAGTCTCAAGTAAATAAAGAAAGCATCTAAGATATACTTCACTATATTCCTAACTGTTTCTCAGAGAAATTATTGTATCCTAGTTAACTTACTCCCAGAGCCAGGTAAGACAGATGTGGTGAGTGGGTTTTCCAGCTGATGCTGTCAGGTCAAAGACAAAATATAAAATGCTCAGTCTCTTTTTCAGAGAGTTCTTAAATTAATATTTCAAATATTATTGCTGGAATACTTCGAGCATGACATCACTTCTTGTCATCTGACTATCCCAAGTGAAAACCATTGATGCAGCTGTAGCATTTAGCATCTCCCTGCGAAAATACATACACCTTAGATCTTTTGGCAAATGGTGGAAGTCGTAAAATAGTTTACATTCCTCCACACTTAAAGACAATGCAAAAAACTTCTAGTTCTAGACATTATGTCTGCTACTGCACTGAAACTGACAGATAACATCTCTTTTGTTTATGGCCCAGCCATAAAGTAACTCAATCTCAACCATTCTTCTGAAGTTTCAGTCTCCCCTGTTAAAATACATACATCTAAACAGTTACAATAGTGTGTATCTCTTCAGCACACGTCTATACAATATGGCATACAGTTTTAATACATTTGTAAACAGGCATATGAATCATGTTGTTATTCACAAATGACACACAGCCACTTACAAAAGTCCAGATAGCTGGGCTGGCAGTATCTCCTTCTGTCACACTTCTATATAAATCATATTAATATTCACAAATGACAACATTCCAGATAGCTGGGCTGGCAGTAGCTCTTGTTGTTACATTCCTGGCAGCATTTCCTTCTGTCGCACTTCTGAGGGAACATGGGTGAAATTCTTGGCTAGGCTTATAAGGGCCTCTGGACCAATAGCCTAGTATCATCCTATGACCCTATTAACTTCTATATAAATCATATTAATATTCACAAATGACATATAATTATTTATAAAATTCCAGATAGCTGGGCTGGCAGTAGCTCCTTTTGTTACAGTGGGGTCTGACAATGCCGTATATGCCAGGCATAGATCTCCTCTCAATAGCCTGTAGGAGACAGAATACAGGAATAGGGCCTTGAGGCAGTCTGCATAGGACATGTTACTTAGGCCCTGTGTTCTTTTAGTGAGGAACCTCTTTGGACATTCCAATTGTTGGATATGCCTGCTTAGGTACCTACCAAAGGGGGCGTTGTACTCAATGACAGGTTTGATGAATGCTGAATACAGTGGAACAATGACTTCCTTGGACCTAGATCCCATACCTTTTTTATAAGTTACACAACACAGAATGATTTCCTCCCTACTGTAGAGACATGATGCTCAAAGGCTAGATTACTATCTATGTATGTCCCCAAATACCTGACTACTGGGTCAGCTCTTAGGGGTGTGTTGTCAACATGATAATTACTAGGGGTGGATGACTTCCCAAAGGATACTATTATATATTTCTTCACATTTAGTTTTAGTTCATGGCTCTGACACCAGTTGTTTGTCTGTGTCAGCCCTTCCTGGAGAACATTTGTGTCAGTGGGGGATTTGATGACAGCTCTTAATTTGTAATCATCTGCAAATGTAATTAGCCAGAGGCCATTGAACCTGGCTTTGACTTCAGAGAAGTAAATGCCAAAATGGAGATGTCCTAAAACTGATCCATGAGGGACTCCACTTGTGACTGTTCTCTTTGTAGATGTGGACTCCCCAGTTCTAACTTCCTGGGTCCCATCTGTGAGCCGGCTGGCTATCCACTGGGTGACATAAGGTTTGTACCTAACCTCTTAAGTTTGTCAACAATGCCTGAGTGGGTATTATGTTAAATGCCTTGGCCAGGTCAAGTTAGACAGTGTGAACCATTTTGCCCTCATCCATTGCTTTGGTGACCTTCTCAAAGAAGTCCTTCAGGTTGACTAAGTATGACCTGCCCATGATGAAATCAGACTTGGTTGGGTCCATTGTCTGGAAGTTTCCTATGTCATTATTGATTATTTCCATGGTAGTTTTTTCCATGGCTTTGCATATGAGACCAGTGTGACTTATTGGTCTGTAGTTTCCAGGATCTGTAGATGGTCCACCTTTGTGCCGAGGGATGACTGTTGCTGTTCTCCATTCATGAGGCACAAAGCCTGTTTGCAGTCTATAGTTAAATAGCAATTCCAGAGAGCCTCATAGGTCATGTTTCATGCATGCTATTTAGAAGACATCCTGGGATATTACCTTGGTCCACTGCTGCAGTGCTCTTGGCCTTAGAAAGAGCATTAAGGATCTGTTACCCAGTGATAGCAGGGGGTGTTATATTTGATGGTATTTCCTGAAGGAAGTTTTAGGGGGAGAGATGGGTAAAGTTGGAGCTAAATTTATCAGCCAGGAGGTTTGGTATGTCTTCTGGCTCAGTATAATTGGCTCCATTTACAACTAGCTCTGCACACAGTTGTGTATTGTCTGTGAAGTTGTCAACATAGCTAAAGAATACCTTGTGATTGTCCTTAGCCTGGGAGGCCAAATGTGCCTAAAATTTGGATACACAAAACGCAAATAAAAACTACACCAAAACAACGGAGCAGCGACCCAACAATAGCAATGGAAATAAAACTGATGCAAGCTAAGAACAATACCATGCGCTGGGTCCAATGGCTGGATCTAAAAAGGAGAACAGTTACTCCACAATACAGACAGTCACAAACTCGATTGTAAAAAATACAAAAACTGCATAAAAGGTCAAAGTCAAGCAGTTTAATGTTCCAAAACTGTTAGCGCTTTCACCCGTAGGCTTCTTCAGACAGTACAATAACACATGAATCATTCGCAGTTTAAATACAAGGGTGTCACTATTGATAGGTTAAAAAATATATCACATGCTTAAAAGCACATCTCCAACTATTTAAAAACATAGTGCATCTAATAAAATGAACAAATGCGAAGCTTCATATCAAATTAGACAATTATTAAGAATTAATACTAGAGTGCATTCAGTATAAAAGTATATCAAAAACATATATAAAATAAGAAACAATTAATATTGTCATGGGCACTAAGGTCTATAGCACCTCTTCTTCCTTAGGACTGGTGCAATGTGAACCTTTTTGTTCAACCCTGGAGGCTTATCAGCCCTACACCTAATTATCCATTTCATCTCTCTTTCTAGGGTGTGATTAATAAAATCACCTCCCCTACTATTATAGAAAACTTCCTGCAAGATGCAAAATAAAAATGTATGTTCTGGACCAGTGGACTTAACATGTCTGGCTAGTGCATTAGTATCACTACCTATCCTTATCTGATACATGTGCTCCCTAATTCTCTCTTTAAAAGTTCTGTTCGTTTTACCAATGTAAAACGAGGTGCAGGCAGAACACCTAGCCAGATAGATAACATTGGAACTCATACAGTTAGTATTCGTGTGGAGCTTAAACTCATAGTGGGTAACTGGGTGAACAAAAGAGGTCCTAGTGTCTATCAATGCACACTGATTACAATGCCCACATGGATTTGTATTTGTAACCAATGAAGTGTTAGAGCATGGGGCAGGGTGTAAGGTCTTGTTACATAACATACTTCTTACATTAGGCTTATTTTTATAACTAATCATAGGTTTTAAGCCTACCACTTCCCTAACAGCTGGATCAAGAACCAATATCTCCCATCGTTTCTCAAAAAAATTCCTTATAGCCCCAGCATCCTGAGTGTAAAAAAGGGGGGCCCTAAATGAATTGGAGAAGGTCATGCGACAAGATTGTACAATATCATCCGTCAAAACTGGCTCAGAGTAATAGGGTCTCGCTACAGTGGAACGAAGCATACTAACCTCTAACTCCATCTTATTGAAGGTATAGTCATCATATCCTCGGTTCACAAACATCCCTCTCATTCTATTAAGTTCCTCTGTATAGCCAATCTCACTAGGGTTCAACCTAGCCCCCCTCATAATTTGTCCCTTCATAACATTATGGAACACATGGGTAGGATGCATGCTCTGCCTGTGAAGCAAAGCATTCCGATAGCATGGTTTCCGATGTATACATGTATTAATAAGTCCATTGGGAAGTAAATCTGTGGACAGATTAACATCTTGAAAAAACAGCAACAATTCTGCCTCCGTACCAAACCAAAGGAAGAAAAGGTCATCTACAAACCTTTTATAAAAACCTATGTGTTCCTTATAATATCTAAGCTGAAAAAGATACTGTTCCTCCCAGTAGGCCATAACAATGTTGGCGTAGCTATTGGCACAAGATGTGCCCATAGCTACGCCATCATTCTGTAGATAGAGGATATCCCCAAACATAAAAACATTATTAGCAAGTATGGTCTCCAAAAAAAGAGCTAATAAATCAACAAACTTGCTAGTATAGTCAGACTTACTTCGTAAAAAACTTTGAAAGAACTGAACACCTAAATCATTAGGTATAATGGTGAATAAACTCACCACATCTAATGTAACAAGTAGAAACTCACTTGAGGGATCTACATTCTTCATAAAATCATAAAGTTCTATCAAAAATTGTTTACTATCCTTAAGAATATGAGAGCTTCTATCAACCAAGGGCCTTGAAAAGTGCTCAAGATAAATGGACATGGGTTCGGTTAACCAACCCTGTCCCGAGACAATGGGTCTCATGGGTGGATGGTTCAACGACTTGTGCACTTTAGGAAGGCCCTGTATTATTGGAATTCGTGGATTTTTTACTTTCAAATAATGATATAATTCCTCATTAATATCATGACTCAACACTAACTCATCTAACATATCAAAAACTTTGAATACCTTCTCTGTGACTATTCGCATATCAATCTGAGTATAAAACAACCCTTCACTTAACAATGACCTCATACTTTCTATATAATCAACTGTATCCATTAAGACAATGGGTCCACCTTTGTCGGCTGGTCTGATGACAATACCAGGGTCCATTCTCAAGGCATCCAGGGCCTGTCGTTGATGGAAATTTAAGTTCTGCCTATATCTATAATTTCTGTTCTTATTGAAGTACTCGTATATATCATTCTCAACTAAACGTGAGTACATATCCAATAAAGGATGTAACTGAGGTATGTACACACTATTACATCTAAATCTCACCTCTTTAACACCAGTATCTATGGAATGAAAGTCCAATCTAAGCTGTATATTTCTTACAAAACACTTCAAGTCTATTATAGATTCTACTAAATCCCCACGTCTAGTGGGTATAAAACTCAGGCCCTTATTCAAAACATCATATTCATATGGAGTCAATGCCCTACTTGTCAAATTAATCACTAGCGAGCTGCGGTCCTCTCCCACATCTTCTTGAGGGTGGGACCTACTACCTCGTTGCCTGACCCTTTCCTTTTGTGTCGTCCTCTGCTCATGGACCTCCCTCTCCCTAATCGCTGGTTCTGCGCTATAGTTATAAAAATAAGCCTAATGTAAGAAGTATGTTATGTAACAAGACCTTACACCTTTCCCCATGCTCTAACACTTCACTGGTTACAAATACAAATCCATGTGGGCATTGTAATCAGTGTGCATTGATAGACACTAGGACCTCTTTTGTTCACCCAGTTACCCACTATGAGTTTAGGCTCCACACAAATACTAACTGTATGAGTTCCAATGTTATCTATCTGGCTAGGTGTTCTGCCTGCACCTCGTTTTACATTGGTAAAACAAACAGAACTTTTAAAGAGAGAATTAGGGAGCACATGTATCAGATAAGGATAGGTAGTGATACTAATGCACTAGCCAGACATGTTAAGTCCACTGGTCTAGAACATACATTTTTATTTTGCATCTTGCAGGAGGTTTTCTATAATAGTAGGGGAGGTGATTTTATTAATCACACCCTAGAAAGAGAGATGAACTGGATAATTAGGTGTAGGGCTGATAAGCCTCCAGGGTTGAACGAAACGGTTCACATTGCACCAGTCCTAAGGAAGAAGAGGTGCTATAGACCTTAGTGCCCATGACAATATTAATTGTTTCTTATTTTATATATGTTTTTGATATAGTTTTATACTGAATGCACTCTAGTATTAATTCTTAATAATTGTCTAATTTGATATGAAGCTTAGCATTTGTTCATTTTATTAGATGCACTATGTTTTTAAATAGTTGGAGATGTGCTTTTAAGCATGTGATATATATATTTTTTAACCTATCAATAGTGACACCCTTGTATTTAAACTGCGAATGATTCATGTGTTATTGTACTGTCTGAAGAAGCCTACGGGTGAAAGCGCTAACAGTTTTGGAACATTAAACTGCTTGACTTTGACCTTTTATGCAGTTTTTGTATTTTCTACAATCGAGTTTGTGACTGTCTGTATTGTGGAGTAACTATTCTCCTTTTTAGATCCAGCCATTGGACCCAGCGCATGGTATTGTTCTTAGCTTGCATCAGTTTTATTTCCATTGCTATTGCTGGGTCGCTGCTCCGTTGTTTTGGTGTAGTTTTTATTTGCGTTTTGTGTATTTACATTGGATTTTTACACCAAACGAGGAGGATGGCTGATTTGGCTGGTAAAAACGTGGAATTACCATACGTACCGAGGATGGGTGAGTCGACCAATCAAAAAGTGTCCAGATTTCATGATTGTGTGAGAGGAACAACCAACAGTTACTATTGTACGAGCCGCATTTGGGAGATGTTGATGAGAATATGAATGCTGGAACTGTATTTTCTATTTCGGAGGACTTGCAGAAATTCGAAAAAGAGTTTATAAAACTGAAACGGTTACAGCTTCAACGCCAGCACTTTGAAGCGTGCTTGGCGAAACGGATTATTCCACGAGGGCTACGAATTTTGAAGATGCCCACCTCAGGTAATGCATTTCCGGAGTTATTGTATAAATGGCAACAGCTCAACATTGAGTTGAGCAATAACTATATGAGACTTCTTATAGACTTTCACAAACCAGAAGAAGAGACATTACAAAGAACTGTTAACCAACTTTATAGTAGCATTAAGACTAGAAATGTGGATGGAACTGTGGATATGTTATTAGATAATGTGATTGACAATGTAAGTCTGTTTGAAAAATGTTTGCTTGAACAGAAAAAGGGCAAAATCTTGAGGGATTTAAAAGACGTTAGTAATAATCATGTGTTCACTTGGCCGAGACCAACTGGACATGTGCAAGAAATGAATGGGAATAGTGTTGCTGTTTCGCATAATTGAACAGTGAATGCAACAAATGTACATAGAGATGTATTAACCTCACATGATAGAGTTACTAATACTGATCCGGTTGTCACGGCTACTTCAGTTGTGAACATTCCTAATAATGTTATTGAACCAGCAGGGTCTTCAGATGATATATCAGTAACTGCAGTTACCTCTGTAACTGACAATGCTGAGAATACAATGACACAGTCCCCTAGTAGGGGGGTACACGTTAAAACAGCTGACATGGTAGTGAGGAAAAAGATCTCAATAGTAAATAGTAATTCGAGTTCAGATAATACAACTGAAACAGCTTTCCACCCTTTCCCTATAGCGCAGAACCAGCGATTAGGGAGAGGGAGGTCCATGAGCAGAGGACGACACAAAAGGAAAGGGTCAGGCAACGAGGTAGTAGGTCCCACCCTCATGAAGATGTGGGAGAGGACCGCAGCTCGCTAGTGATTAATTTGACAAGTAGGGCATTGACTCCATATGAATATGATGTTTTGAATAAGGGCCTGAGTTTTATACCCACTAGACATGGGGATTTAGTAGAATCTATAATAGACTTGAAGTGTTTTGTAAGAAATATACAGCTTAGATTGGACTTTCATTCCATAGATACTGGTGTTAAAGAGGTGAGATTTAGATCTAATAGTGTGTACATACCTCAGTTACATCCTTTATTGGATACGTACTCACATTTAGTTGAGAATGATATATACGAGTACTTCAATAAGAACAGAAATTATAGATATAGGCAGAACTTAAATTTCCATCAACGACAGGCCCTGGATGCCTTGAGAATGGACCCTGGTATTGTCATCAGACCAGCCGACAAAGGTGGACCCATTGTCTTAATGGATACAGTTGATTATATAGAAAGTATGAGGTCATTGTTAAGTGAAGGGTTGTTTTATACTCAGATTGATATGCGAATAGTCACAGAGAAGGTATTCAAAGTTTTTGATATGTTAGATGAGTTAGTGTTGAGTCATGATATTAATGAGGAATTATATAATTATTTGAAAGTAAAAAATCCACGAATTCCAATAATACAGGGCCTTCCTAAAGTGCACAAGTCATTGAACCATCCACCCATGAGACCCATTGTCTCGGGACAGGGTTGGTTAACCGAACCCATGTCCATTTATCTTGAGCACTTTTCAAGGCCCTTGGTTGATAGAAGCTCTCATATTCTTAAGGATAGTAAACAATTTTTGATAGAACTTTATGATTTTATGAAGAATGTAGATCCCTCAAGTGAGTTTCTACTTGTTACATTAGATGTGGTGAGTTTATTCACCATTATACCTAATGATTTAGGTGTTCAGTTCTTTCAAAGTTTTTTACAAAGTAAGTCTGACTATACTAGCAAGTTTGTTGATTTATTAGCTCTTTTTTTGGAGACCATACTTGCTAATAATGTTTTTATGTTTGGGGATATCCTCTATCTACAGAATGATGGCGTAGCTATGGGCACATCTTGTGCCAATAGCTACGCCAACATTGTTATGGCCTACTGGGAGGAACAGTATCTTTTTCAGCTTAGATATTATAAGGAACACATAGGTTTTTATAAAAGGTTTGTAGATGACCTTTTCTTCCTTTGGTTTGGTACGGAGGCAGAATTGTTGTTGTTTTTTCAAGATGTTAATCTGTCCACAGATTTACTTCCCAATGGACTTATTAATACATGTATACATCGGAAACCATGCTATCGGAATGCTTTGCTTCACAGGCAGAGCATGCATCCTACCTATGTGTTCCATAATGTTATGAAGGGACAAATTATGAGGGCGGCTAGGTTGAACCCTAGTGAGATTGGCTATACAGAGGAACTTAATAGAATGAGAGGGATGTTTGTGAACCGAGGATATGATGACTATACCTTCAATAAGATGGAGTTAGAGGTTAGTATGCTTTGTTCCACTGTAGCGAGACCCTATTACTCTGAGCCAGTTTTGACGGATGATATTGTACAATCTTGTCGCATGACCTTCTCCAATTCATTTAGGGCCTCCCTTTTTTACACTCAGGATGCTGGAGCTATAAGGAATTTTTTGGAGAAACGATGGGAGATATTGGTTCTTGATCCAGCTGTCAGGGAAGTGGTAGGCTTAAACCTATGATTAGTTATAAAAATAAGCCTACTGTAAGAAGTATGTTATGTAACAAGACCTTACACCCTGCCCCATGCTCTAACACTTCATTGGTTACAAATACAAATCCATGTGGGCATTGTAATCAGTGTGCATTGATAGACACTAGGACCTCTTTTGTTCACCCAGTTACCCACTATGAGTTTAAGCTCCACACGAATACTAACTGTATGAGTTCCAATGTTATCTATCTGGCTAGGTGTTCTGCCTGCACCTCGTTTTACATTGTTAAAACGAACAGAACTTTTAAAGAGAGAATTAGGGAGCACATGTATCAGATAAGGATAGGTAGTGATACTAATGCACTAGCCAGATATGTTAAGTCCACTGGTCCAGAACATACATTTTTATTTTGCATCTTGCAGGAAGTTTTCTATAATAGTAGGGGAGGTGATTTTATTAATCACACCCTAGAAAGAGAGATGAAATGGATAATTAGGTGTAGGGCTGATAAGCCTCCAGGGTTGAACGAAAAGGTTCACATTGCACCAGTCCTAAGGAAGAAGAGGTGCTATAGACCTTAGTGCCCATGACAATATTAATTGTTTCTTATTTTATATATGTTTTTGATATACTTTTATACTGAATGCACTCTAGTATTAATTCTTAATAATTGTCTAATTTGATATGAAGCTTAGCATTTGTTCATTTTATTAGATGCACTATGTTTTTAAATAGTTGGAGATGTGCTTTTAAGCATGTGATATATTTTTTAACCTATCAATAGTGACACCCTTGTATTTAAACTGCGAATGATTCATGTGTTATTGTACTGTCTGAAGAAGCCTACGGGTGAAAGCGCTAACAGTTTTGGAACATTAAACTGCTTGACTTTGACCTTTTATGCAGTTTTTGTATTTTCTACAATCGAGTTTGTGACTGTCTGTATTGTGGAGTAACTATTCTCCTTTTTAGATCCAGCCATTGGACCCAGCGCATGGTATTGTTCTTAGCGTGCCTAAAATTTGGCTTTGATGGACTTTATTTTTCCCCTGAATTGTTTGTTTAGTTTGATGAGGGTGCTTTTATCCTGCTGGGTGCTGCATCTCAGAATTTTTGCCATGATTTTCTTCCTTCTGTTATACAGCTTGTTGATGATGTGATTCCACCAGGGTGGCTTGTTTTTTGAGTTAGTTTTATACTTCTTTCTGGAGAGTGCAGCTGCCTCTATCCGGATATTAACTTGCTTGTATAGGGTTTCTGTGTACAGTTCTGCTGGCAGTAGTGTTCTCAGGGTTTATGGGGGCTTGAAATTTTGCCAGGTTATCACTTAATTGTAGAAAGTTGGTCATAGTTCCTGAATATTCCAATGTTAGCTGGGGTTCTAAGTTTTATTTGTACTGCAAAGGAGACCATTCTGTGATCTGACCTTACCAGAGAAGACATTATACTAGGGGGTGTGCAGCACTCTCTCATACTATTGAGGACCAGATCCAGAATGGTTGCACCCCTGGTTGGTATACTGACAGTCTGGTCCAGGGAGTTTGTGTTTACAAAATCCAAAAATCTCTGTGGCTGTACATTTGGTGTCATATATGATTCACATTTAATAGTGGGATAGTTAAAGTAACCCATGAATACGGTATTGGGTTGGATGGTGAAAGTTTCCAATAAGTTTAAATACATGGTATGCGTTTTCTGTGTCATAGAGGGGGACCTATAGCTTGCATGGAAGTGGTATTGGATTTTGTCTATGGTGATTTGAATGTGGAGAGGCTCAAGTGTAATTTTCCTGTTTGAACAGCCTTGAGGTATATTTACTTTTGATGTAAATCGAGACACCTCTACCTTTAGTCTCTGTCTGTGTAGTAGCATTATAATCTTGCACTGTCAGTCTGCTCTCCACAGCTTTAAACCATGTCTCAGTGACTGCACACCTTTCACGAGCTCTGAAACAAAGCAAAAAAGCAGGTTAAGCTCGATAAACAAAATTACTGTATCACTCAACAAAAAAAAAAACAGTACCAACCGCAAAAATTCTGGGCAACAATAAATAACATCCTACAACCTTGAAGAAGTACCACTCCTGCACCCAGTATAACAGGTACAGGCCTGGACGTAGCCTCCAGCTTTCATAAGTATTTCACCTCCTCAATACTCAAACTCTTAAACAACATCATTTCATCTAACACCCCTACCACTACCTCAGGCCCAAATCAATTCCATATGTTTCGCACTTAAGTTTGTTCCTACCTCTACTATCCAAAAACTCCTAGCCAGACTCAAACCAACCACCCTTACAGCCGATAACCTTCCTGCCGAATACCTCCAAATTGCATCCACAGCTATAGCCTATCCCATTTCACTTCTAATAAATAGATCCATCACTGAACACACCTTTCCAGTCCTGTGGAAAACCTCATATATCACATCACTTCACAAAGGTAGCCCCTCCCTAGACCTTTCCAACTATCAACCAATTGCAATTCTCTCACCCCTCTCTAAGATCCTAGAAAGATGTATTCATCACCAGTTCCTCTCCTATCTCCTCACCAACAACCTTCTCTCCTCAACCCAACACGGATTTCGCCCATCCCACAGCACCACCACTGCCCTACTCAAATTCACCAATACTGTAAACTTCCACAGGAATCTAAGTAAATTTGTCTCAGCTACTTTCCTAGATTTATCCAAGGCATTTGACACAATCTCACATAATAAACTACTGTCTTGTCTTTCTGATCTCAACCTTAATAACCCCACCCTCCTCTGGTTTAAAAGCTATTTAGATAACCACCAACAATCCGTCAAATGGCATAACTCTCTATCCCCCCACTCCCAACTACCTTAGGCGTGCTGCAAGGATCAATCCTAGGACCCCTTCTTTTTAATATCTTCACAAACCAACTCCACTCAGCTACCGCTAAAGCCGTCATAGTCCAATACGTTGATGACACAATTCTCATATGCTTTGCACCCAACATCCAACTTCTCCAACAAAAAGCGCAATAAGCCTTCTCTGAAATAGAGAACTGGCTTAACAACTCACAACTCATACTAAATCCCAAGAAAACACAACTAATGCTATTCCACTCGACTAAAATGAGCAACCTGACCTTCTCTATACCCTCCACCAGCAAAACCCAAATCACCCGTCACTGAGGTTAAACTTCGAGGAGTTACCATTGACCAGCAACTCAAATTCACAAAGCACATATCAACAACCATCACTAAAGTCCACAAAAAGCTAGGTTCCCTCTATCGCTGTAAAAGTTATCTAACCACTGAATCTCGAATTGCAATAGCCAGGACCCACCTCCTATCTACTCTACTTTATGCATCGGCAGTTCTAACTAATCTTTACAAAACTGACCTTAATAAACTTTCCATCTGTTACAACAAAATTGCTAGATTCACTACCAGTGCCAAATCATGATCCCACCACTGCCTTTCCTACTAGCCTTGCACTGGCCTGAATTTCCAAACCTATTAAGGTACCATCAACTCAGCCTAGCTCATCTAATTCTGTACTATCCTGAGAAAACCCCTGACATGAGTGGCATGCTGAACTTCTACAATTCAAATAGATAACTTCGGTCCTCAAACAAAGCCTTAATCGAAACCATCACATGCAAAAACAACTCCAGGGAATCACTATTTGGCCATGAAATAGTAAAAATATGGAACAATCTTCCCCCTAACCTCAGACTACAAAACTCCACACCCTCCTTTAAAAGCCTACTTAAAACATTCCTCTTCACCAACCATCTATGCACCTGTAATTCACCCCCTGAAGCCTTGTCCACTTACTATTTCTACACCCCATCTGTCCTGGACAACACAAACAACACCATCTAACTATACCTATCCATGTGTGAGCAATAACCTATATATGAGTGTATGTACGTGTGTGTGTGTGTGTGTGTGTGTGTGTGTGTATCACGTCGGGGATCACGTCAGTCGCCCTGCTAGACAGAGGTCCAGGGAAGTAAATAGTGTGGGAAGAAATAGCCAGGGAATTGTTATGGCTAGGCTTGTATAGGCCCTAGCCTAGTACCAACCTATGAACCTATGTATATATGTATGCATGTGTCTGTATATATATATATATATATATATATATATATATATATATATGTGTGTGTGTGTGTGTGTGTGTGTGTGTGTGTGTGTGTGTGTGTGTGTATGTATGTGTGTGTGTGTGTGTATATAGAATATATATATATATATGTGTGTGTGTGTGTATATATATATATATATATATATATATATATATATATATATATATATATATATATATATATATATATATATATATATATATATATATATATATATATATATAGTGTGTGTGTGTATGTATCTGTGTGCATGCATATATATGTATGTATACTCTTGCATGTATATTTGCTTGAATGTATATATAGAAAACTTAAACACTTATATACTCTTATTCAATTGTGAAATATCTTGTAATGCTCTACCAGGTTCTTATCTACTCTCATTGTATATTCTGTACACTTGTATTTTTAACCAAAAGAGGGAATATCCTCTTATTGTATACTAACAGCTGTAAAGTCTACCATCTGCATGCTACTACTCTGTAATGTCTCTCTTGTAAATTTGTCTTGTCTGTGTAAACTTATGGAGTTTTTCTCCCCAGGACTCCGCTGAAAACGGACACTTGCTGTCCAGTCGGGCTATCCTGGTAAACAAATGTTAAATAAATAAATGTCAGCATTTCTCTAGGATGAATAGGGCTTCTAGGCAGTGGAGTTTTTTGTTAGTCCTAGCATTGAGCAGTAACACCTTTTGATTTTTTGATTTTGAATTGCTATGTCAGGTGTACATTCAGTTTGGCATTGCCTAAAAAAAGCACTATGGTGGAGGACAGTGTTTTGGCTAATATTTGAAAGCCTAGAGGGGAGAGGTGCAGACCATCCCTGGCAAAGCAGCATGGTCTATTAAACATCTCCTTCCATGCTGACAAATATTGCACCCCCTTAGAATGACACCAGAAACTAAGCCAATTATTAAAATCAGTAATCTTTTGTTTGTATTGTGGTATCATCCTTGGAGAAGGTAAAATGCTGCTCAGTGCTAGGCTCATAAAAGCCTGGGACACATATTCTGACAGCTCCATGATGTCAGTCTTCATATAGCCTAGGGAGGTATGTCTCAGGTCATTTACACCCATATAGACTATGACTGAGGCATACTGGTACTTATGGTTCAGTGACCTGAGTGAGTGCATAATGTGCCAGATCCTAGCCCCTGATAAGCAACTGGCCGTGACTTTCTCCTTACTCAGTCTGGTGAGAGAGACATCAGTGTGTCTCACGATGGAGTCTCCAATGACCAGAATGTTGGACTGTGTGGTGGCTTGCCTTATGGGCTTAAACGTAGCGGCTCCATGAGATGTTGGCTATATGTGTTGATGTGGGTGTTGTTTCTGAAAGAGAGCATTCAGGGCTGCTGAGAGTATTTGTTATGTGTACTTCATCTAGGAGGCCTTTGTGGTTTAAGAAGGTTACATTTATTTATTTATTTTATTTTACATTTGTTGACCGGGATAGTCCGACTGGATATATCAGCGGAGGCCCGGGGAGAAAAGATCCACATACCAAAAAAGAGACAGTACATACATGACTGATTGATAAACTCAGGCAGACATGTTTAGAAAACTGTAGACAAAGAATACAGGCAGATATCAATATACACAATGTGCAGACATTACATTTGATTGGCAAAGACATATCAGAAAATGTGAACATAGAATACAGTCAGCTGTCATAATTCACAATGCTTAGACATTCAAATGCTATGAGGCATAGATACTTGGCTAAACAGCAGGTTGGGTAGCAGGACATGTATTAGTGAAGTTGTTAGTCAGGTTTAGAACAAGACCACAGCCAATGAGATGAGAGCTATTTTTTGAGTTCTCTTTTAAATAGGGGTAGTGAGGTTTCCTTGGTAACGGTAGTAGGGAGTACATTCCAGATTTTACCGGTTGAGTTGGGTCAGTATCATTAGTTTATCAGCTGAGCGTAATGGCCTGGGGGCACTATGAGGGGTGAGAATATTTTTGAGGGCAGAGGTGTTATCAGGTTGATGGAGTATTTTTTGCGCCACTATAAACTGGTTGAACTGTAGAAGGGTAGGATACTGTAGTCATCCCAGTGCTTTAAGGTTCTGGCAATGGTGGGTCTTAAAAGCCATGTCAGTAGCGAATCTGCCTATATGATTGTAACATCCTGATAATTTGTTGAGATTGGTTTTGGATAGGTTGGTGAGTACAGGGGAGGCATACATAAGGGTAGTGAGGAGGTTTGATCTTGCAATAGCTACCCTAGCTAGGGGTTGAGGAAAAATTTGGCTCTGTACAGGGAGCCAAGTTTTTTGTTGACGGACTTAATAGTGTGATTGACATGTTTATCAAATTTAAGGTTGTTGTCTATTATTATGCCTAGAAGCTTTGTATGGTCATCAGGGGAGATAATGGTGTCATTGCTAGATTTGTTGTTGAAGGAAGGAGGAAAAATTCTATGGTTAGGGGAGAAAAGTATTAGCTTGGTTTTTGTTAGGATTTAGAAGCAGGCGGCGATTAGCTAGCCATGTTTCTACCATGCTGAAAGTGGTCTGGGTGAGGGTTAAAAGTTGTGTAGGAGAGGAGGCGGAGCATATTATACATGTAAGTGCCTCTGCATATGTGGGTCTGTATGTCTGCTTTGAATTGTGTGTGATGGGTACAGCATGTGTACTACTGTCAAACTTATTGATATTAGGAATACTTTTATGTGAGAGTTTTGCCTACAGTGACATTGTGTAAATATATCACTCATATACCATATCAGTTTGTTTGAGAATTAACTGGTTGTCAATAAACATGAGACAATTTCTACATTGCACCAGAATGCTCATTTCTACCAAGCTCGTAACAGAGATAGTGGAAAAGTTCATATCCATGGCAACATACCCTTTTTTATTGATTAGACAGTTGGCGTGTGAATATAAAGTAATGTCAGGAGTATCCAGTTTGCAACTCTGGAGGCAGTGCTTATCACTGCAAATGAGTTGTCCTGTGTGAAACTAGGTATTGGTGAAATTTCAATGGTGATTTTACAGGAAAAATGCCACTCAAGGCATCTGTGGCTATACAGGGCACTGCCAAACACTTGTGGGGAAAGCAATAAGTAGTCTGTGATTTATGGGTAAAGTATTGAGGCAGATATTCTGAAGTTAGAAGCAAATCAAACAGTACTTACTGAAAAGAATTAGCTTGTCAAGAATGATGAAAAGAGGGGAGTCGCATGAATGGCTACTGCCTGGCTACTACTAATGCTGGTCTCAGCACAGCTTCACTCTGTTAGGATACGATACTCCTTTGCTTTTTCTCTTACCAAAAGCAATATAGTAGCACCAATCCCAAGATGAGAAGCAGGCCACAGCCTGTTTGGTGATCCACAGTCTTGTCTCAGATGATGCAAGGGTCTGTAGGCTTGTTGTAGCCTTTTCCTAGTAGATGCCTTGAATAGCAACCAGACCAATCTAGAACCTCAAGAACAGACACTCACTGCCCAACCAGAAAGAGTCAGGAATGAATGTACTCTGCTCCTTCTGTCACCAGCAGCAAAATATAAGCTGACACTTGCAAAGCAGTTATTAGGCTTTTCTGTAATAAGCAGTCCCCAGGAAATAATGTGCCTGTGTTCCTTCTTTCATCAAGAGCAAAACAGAAGAACTAATCCCAAGATGACTATTGAGAGGCAGAATGTGGGCTCTCCAGTAACAGGTGGTCTTGCAGTAGATGTTGCAGATTTTAACGGTAAGATGGAAAATGGATTGATATCATAAGAGCTGCAGTGTGCACTAAGGAGCTAGATATGAAAGATGTGGTAACTAAAGCTTTAGCTAGCTAAGCGGAAAGCCACTCATTTTAAAAGAACAAGATGGATTGAAGGGGGTGGGCACTTTGTATTCTGGTTCTATGGTATACAGTGGGATGGCCAATAAATTTAAATAGCTGAAGGGGAGTTATTTCACAAAATGATAATTTTGTGCTTACTCACAACACCCGATGGACTGGGAGATGGAGGGAGGTATGTGGTCAAATTAACATAAGGGGCAAGCAACTAGAAAGACAGATGAGTTTAAAACACAAGAGCACCAAGGTGGGAGGTTATGAAAAAAAACTTAATTTTTATGTGACTCACAAGAGTCACAGCTGTGGTTTCTTTCCAAGTTTAAATATGCAATTAAAAGCAGAATACAAGTAAAACAGAGTATAAAGAAAATAAACCACAAAATAGAAAATAGAAGAAGACAAAAACAAAAGTGTTTGTGACATCTTCACACATTACATTTATTATTGCATGCATACAATGAGTTTTTTTCTTGTATTGTAAAGCCTGTTTATATTTGGATTTCACTATAGGGGTTATATCTGGATTTCACTATAGGGGTTTATTTTTAAAATTGATATCATATTTACTTCAGAGAGGGACAGATGCTTTTATGCAGCTATTCACATGTGCATAATATTTGGTGGTAAAGGATTCCCCATATACAGTGAGGTCAACAGATTGAAGGGGGTGTTGGCTTTAACCAGGTCATCACTCAGATTTAGATTAAGCTTCACATAATCTCTGAATACCGAGATTAGCCTTCACATAATCTATGAATACTGAGATTAGCCTTCACATAATCTCTGAATACTGAGGTATTTGAATATGCTTCAGGCTTCAGTCTTATGGTGAATGTGACTGATTTATGGTCTGATTTGACTAGGGAGGAAGTTACAACTGGTGAGGAACAGAGCTGTCCCATGTTGATGAGACTATGTCCAGGATTTTGTCTCCCCTAGTTGGAGTGCAGACTAACTGTTCCAGACAGTTTGTATTTATGAAGTCCAGAAATATCTGGGCATCACATTAGTGGATGTATAAGTCCCCCAGCAGAAATGTGTTTGCCCTAATGCAGAGGGACTCTATACTAGTCAGGCAGGAGATATGAGCCCATTGGGCATAGAGAAGGTCCTATAGTTAGCTATGATGCATTAAGGGGTTTTGTTAATGGTATGTTGGGGACTTGTAGGTCATTATCCTGTCTCACAAGCCCAGAGGTGAGATTTTGTTTTATGAATATAAAGACATCACCACCTTTAGTACCTTTGGGTCATGTGGTGGGATTGACCATGTGCTAGGTGTTGAAACCCTGCACTGATGGAGTGCTTTCAATGGTCTTGAACCACGTCTCTGTGAGAATGCATATACTGATATATTCCAGAGTATACAGTGCCTATAGGGAGTGCATTTTTTTCTGCATATTTCTTGTGTGTGTATAAATCAGCATTTGCAAAAATGTGTACTTTTAAAATATATAAGGTGAAAGGTAGCAACAATACAAGATCTAAGTATAAAACAAGTCATTTGATTTTCATGATTTGTACTGTTCAGCAAATGCAGATCGGTGCAAGATGTGTTGTTCTGCTTTAAATTGCTGCAGATTAATCAATAATGCAAATGTGAATTTATATACTTGTTATTATGCGTACTGAGAAAAAATAGTGCCATTAAGCCAGAATAATATATAAAGACTCTACTTGACTTGATCCCCCCAAGGTATAAAGTTACAACCAGTAAGGGGACTATTGCCGTGTGCTCATTAGCTTTCTTTTGGGTGGTAGATAGTGGTGAATGGATCAATGGAGCATACAGTAACCCCCTTTTGGTGATAGGTACGGGATCCCTGCAGTGCAGAGCAATTTTATAATTCCTTCCAGATTTCTCTGCTGTTTGCAGGTGGATTAGCTGCAGCAGAATATTTCTGGTCTGCATTAGTTAGTTACATTGTGTTTTCATGCTGTGCAGTTAGTCAGTGGAGGGAAGGTAGGTATGGAGATACAGTGATGTACTGTGAGCGGCATTATGTAGAAGATATTACAGTATCACTATAATTGAGTAAGTAACCACACAGTTAGCTGGCCTTTCGTGGGTGCGATAGTGGAGGATAGATGAGTACTTAGAAAAGGCTCCTAGAAAAGATATAAACTCATAAAAAATGACTGGATTAGACATTGATGGCAAATCACAACAGTCATGGAAAGGGTATCGGGGGGGGAGCCTGCAGGTTTAGGGGCAGTACTAACATATTGGTGGTCTGCATTGGTAGGGCAGCTGTATTTCAAGATCACGAGAGACAAATCTGAGCAGCATCTTGAAGAGAGACAGACAATGCTTTGAGATCATCTGCCCTCTGTAAACTGAACCCATGCAGCAGGCAGAAGTGGATTGATCAACAGCGTCAGGAACAGCAGAAGTTAAGCTGGGATGATGCCAGTGACAGAAGAGGATGTCGAGATGACTTGATGATGAGTCAGGAGTATGTCAAGGTGAGTTGTTAATCAATCACATGGTCAGGCAAGAAATTAGAGCATGATGGGAACAGACTCACTGTGGTATAAAAAGCAAAGAAGATGCAAGAGAGATGGAGAAGGGAGGTGCAATATGAGGCAGGATTCAAGAAGGTGTATTAGAAGACAGGAACTTAAGGGAGGTGCAATATGAGGCAGGATTCAAGAAGGTGTATTAGAAGACAGGAACTTAAGGGAGGTGCAATATGAGGCAGAGATTCAAGAAGGTGTATTAGAAGACAGGAACTTAAGGGAGGTGCAATATGAGGCAGGATTCAAGAAGGTGTATTAGAAGACAGGAACTTAAGGGAGGTGCAATATGAGGCAGGATTCAAGAAGGTGTATTAGAAGACAGGAACTTAAGAGAGGTGCAATATGAGGCAGGATTCAAGAAGGTGTATTAGAAGACAGGAACTTAAGGGAGGTGCAATATGAGGCAGAGATTCAAGAAGGTGTATTAGAAGACAGGAACTTAAGGGATGTGCAATATGAGGCAGGATTCAAGAAGGTGTATTAGAAGACAGGAACCTAAGGGAGGTGGAATATGAGGCAGGATTCAAGAAGGTGTATTAGAAGACAGGAGCTTAAGGTAGGTGCAATATGAGGCAGGATTCAAGAAGATGTATTAGAAGACAGGAACTTAAGGGATGTGCAATATGAGTCAGGATTCAAGAAGGTGTATTAGAAGACAGGAGCTTAAGGTAGGTGCAATATGAGGCAGAGATTCAAGAAGGTGTATTAGAAGACAGGAACTTAAGGGATGTGCAACATGAGGCAGGATTCAAGAAGGTGTATTAGAAGACAGGAACCTAAGGGAGGTGGAATATGAGGCAGGATTCAAGAAGGTGTATTAGAAGACAGGAGCTTAAGGTAGGTGCAATATGAGGCAGAGATTCAATAAGGTGTATTAGAAGGCAGGAATTTTGAAAGGGGCTTGACAGCAAGGCAATAAGGGAGCACACAGAAAGAAAAGAGTATATTAGGGAAGGAAGCCCAAATGGAGCAAGGAAGAACAGATCAAGAGGTCTGGAAGGCAAACTAGATAACTTGATTGAACTTTGGGTGACAAATGAGGGCATCAAAGGTGGACATAGGTGGGTGGAGGTGCGTCACAGGTGGGACAAATCACACACTTAAATGCAATGAAAGCTTTCTATGTAACCACTATTAAAATCAAAAGTATGAAAGAAACATATTAGATTTCATTTGGGATTCAAATCCAATATTTCCAGTATTCCATGCTTGCCTCAATCCTGCTGGACTAGAGCTCTGGACAGACAGTTGTTGAATTTATCCTTTAAGAGTGTTTTCCTTTCAGATAGGAACCCCCTAGCATGGTCATTAAGGCCAGATTGCAAGAAAACACACACATACAAATTCAGAGAAAACCTTCTGCTTAGGCACTATCGGAATCAGAAGTATGAAAGGAAAATATTAGCTCTTGTTTGAGATTCAAACGCAAGCCTTCTAGCATTCTGGATAGATGATGGATGCACAGGGTAATAATGAAGCAAAGGGTGGGCAGCAAAGGCATAATCTCCCCTTGTATGTGTCACTAGCAGAACCCTTGCACTTGCCTGAAAAGGTTAAGCAGTACAAAGTCAAGGGGGAGTATGCAGACTTCTTTTCACTGCTGAACCCCCACAACAGGAAGAGGAAAAGATATTGAAGACAGGGGAGGGCAAGCAGATAGTGCAAAAAAAGACCATTCATTAGATGCTCCTGGTTTAACCGGCTGCTAGGATTTACAGTTTACATGAGGGTCATGGCAGACCTCAGTCCTGCAATAGCAAAATATATGTGGGCACATCAATACTGCATTATGAAGATTCAGGCTAGCAGCTGTGGTATGTACTGGCCAGAATGTGATGAGGAGTTCAGGCACCATAAGTACATTGAACCAGAGCTGCCAGGGATAAAGTAGACATGAAATTCTTTTGGGAAATGGGCTATGAAGAAAGAGAGCAACATGATGACTGGAGTTTCCCAATAACATAGGTGATGTGGACAGATTTAGGATTGTGGCAACAAGCCAGGGGTACACAGTATTTGGGGATGATATCCCCATGCTGTTTTAAGTTTAATTAGGGACAATGCTTTCTTGGACACAGTCAGTTTTGCCATCAATGCCTGGACTGTGGGGGTCAACACAGTTTTGCAACCTCCTTTAAAGAAGAGTAAGCCAGAGAGGCAGATTGCCTTCAGAGATCCAGATACAAGAGATGGTGCCTAAGCTCAAAAATACACAGACAGGGAAGCAATCAGGGTGCTGCAGGTGGGTTTTACAAAATGGTTTACAAGGAGCCAAGGAGAAGATTTGAAGAGAAACTGAAGTCAGCTAAAACAGTCTGCAGTTTTCTGGGAAAAAGTAGGAAAACAGCTTCAGACGGGAAGGGTTAGGGGGACTTTTTGTAGCATTGCCATTTAAGAATCCGTGAGTTTCATCACTGGGATTTGTGCCAAAGAAAGCACCAGGGGAGTTCTCTCCTACCCATCTGGAGCATAAGTTAATGATGCCTTGCTAGAAGAAAACACTTCATTTCCTACAACTTGTTTGATATGATGAGGAAAGTAAGGAGAGGAGCACTGATGTCAAAGACTGAAAATGAGTCCACCTTCCACGAGGGACACTGATGTCAAAGACTGACAATGAGTCCACCTTCCACGAGGGACACTGATGTCAAAGACTGACAACAAGTCCACCTTCTACGAGGGACAGCGATGTCAAAGACTGACAACAAGTCCACCTTCCACGAGGGACACTGATGTCAAAGACTGACAATGAGTCCACCTTCCACGAGGGACACTGATGTCAAAGACTGACAATGAGTCCACCTTCCACGAGGGACACTGATGTCAAAGACTGACAACAAGTCCACCTTCTACAAGGGACACTGATGTCAAAGGCTGACAATGAGTCCACCTTCCACGAGGGACACTGATGTCAAAGACTGAAAATGAGTCCACCTTCCACGAGGGACACTGATGTCAAAGACTGACAATGAGTCCACCTTCCACGAGGGACACTGATGTCAAAGACTGACAACAAGTCCACCTTCCACAAGGGACACTGATGTCAAAGACTGACAACAAGTCCACCTTCCACAAGGAGCACTGATGTCAAAGGCTGACAATGAGACCACCTTCCACGAGGGACACTGATGTCAAAGACTGACAATGAGTCCACATTCCACGAGGGACACTGATGTCAAAGACTGACAATGAGTCCACCTTCCACGAGGGACACTGATGTCAAAGACTGACAATGAGTCCACCTTCCACGAGGGACACTGATGTCAAAGACTGACAACAAGTCCACCTTCCACGAGGGACACTGATGTCAAAGACTGACAACAAGTCCACCTTCCACGAGGAGCACTGATGTCAAAGGCTGACAATGAGACCACCTTCCACGAGGGACACTGATGTCAAAGACTGACAATGAGTCCACATTCCATGAGGGACACTGATGTCAAAGACTGACAATGAGTCCACCTTCCACGAGGGACACTGATGTCAAAGGCTGACAATGAGTCCACCTTTCACGAGGAGCACTGATGTCAAAGGCTGACAATGAGTCCACCTTCCATGAGGAGCACTGATGTCAAAGGCTGACAATGAGTCCACCTTCCACGAGGAGCACTGATGTCAAAGGCTGACAATGAGTCCACCTTCCACGAGGAGCACTGATGTCAAAGACTGACAATGAGTCCACCTTCCACAAGGAGCACTGATGTCAAAGACTGACAACAAGTCCACCTTCCACGAGGGACACTGATGTCAAAGACTGACAACAAGTTCACCTTCCACGAGGAGCACTGATGTCAAAGGCTGACAATGAGTCCACCTTCCACGAGGAGCACTGATGTCAAAGACTGACAATGAGTCCACCTTCCACGAGGAGCACTGATGTCAAAGACTGACAACAAGTCCACCTTCCACAAGGGACACTGATGTCAAAGACTGACAACAAGTCCACCTTCCACGAGGGACACTGATGTCAAAGACTGACAACAAGTCCACCTTCCACGAGGGACACTGATGTCAAAGGCTGACAATGAGTCCACCTTCCACAAGGGGCACTGATGTCAAAGGCGGCCAATGAGTCCACCTTCCACGAGGGACACTGATGTCAAAGACTGACAACAAGTTCACCTTCCACGAGGGACACTGATGTCAAAGGCTGACAATGAGTCCACCTTCCACGAGGGACACTGATGTCAAAGACTGACAACAAGTCCACCTTCCACGAGGGGCACGGATGTCAAAGACTGACAACAAGTCCACCTTCCACGAGGGACACTGATGTCAAAGACTGACAACAAGTCCACCTTCCACGAGGGACACTGATGTCAAAGACTGACAACAAGTCCACCTTCCACGAGGGACACTGATGTCAAAGACTGACAACAAGTCCACCTTCCACGAGGGACACTGATGTCAAAGACTGACAACAAGTCCACCTTCCACGAGGGACACTGATGTCAAAGACTGACAACAAGTCCATCTTTCACAAGGGACACTGATGTCAAAGACTGACAACAAGTCCACCTTCCACAAGGAACACTGATGTCAAAGACTGACTATGAGTCCACCTTCCACGAGGGGCACTGATGTCAAAGACTGACAACAAGTCCACCTTCCACGAGGGGCACTGATGTCAAAGACTGACAATGAGTCCACCTTCCATAAGGGGCACTGATGTCAAAGGCTGACGAGTCCACCTTCCATGAAGGGCACTGACGTCAAAGGCTAACAATGAGTCCACCTTCCACGAGGGGCACTGATGTCAAAGGCAAACAATGAGTCTACCTTCCACTGTGGGCACTGATGTCAAAGGCTAATAATGAGTCCGCCTTCCACGAGGGGTACTGATGTCAAAGGCTAACAATGAGTCCGCCTTCCACGTGGGGCACTGATGTCAAAGGATGACAATGAGTCCACCTTCCATGAGGGGCACTGATGTCAAAAGCAAACAATGAGTCCACCTTCCATGAGGGACACTGATGTCGAAGGATAACAATCAGTCCACTTTCCACGTGGGGCACTGATGTCAAAGGTTGACAGAGAGTCCACCTTCCATGAGGGACACTGTTGTCAAAGGCTGACAATGAATCCACCTTTCACAATGGGTACTGATGTCAAAGGCTGACAATGAGTCCTCCTTCCATGAAGGGCACTGATGTCAGAGTGCCAATGAGTCCACCTTCCACCTGCTGCTTGTTAGAGAACAGGATCAGGAATATTTGGGCTTTAAAGCAGAATAGCAGTATTACGTAGACACATGCATGTCCATGAGTTGCATGTGCAGTCTTTGAGAAGTTCAGCAAATTCTTGGTTTGGGTAGGTCAACAAGGGGCACAAGGGTGGGTGGTAATCCATTATTTGGATGATTTTTTTGTTCGTTGGGTAACCATCATCAACAGATTCACTAGGTTTTGGAACGTTTAGGGTCATTTGTAACCAATTTGTGATATATTTGTTTGAAAACACAATGAAAGTGCCAACTATGTGCCTGTTGTTTATTCTGGGCATTCAGATTCATTTAAAATAGGGAGTGGTTTGCTTCCCTTTAGGAAAATAGTAAAGCACCAGGAGGCAATAACCAAGGCAACAGAAGCAAAGATGATGATGTTAAAAGACCTACAGTGTTTGTCAGGGATGCTGAAGTTACAAAGACATGCATCTGGAGCATTTCTCACTGGGCCTCCACTGAAAATTGGCTTCGTTCCAAGTTGGACTTTCCCGGTTAACAAATGTTAAATAAATAAATAAAATAAACTTGGCATTTAAAGTCATTCTAATAGGAAGATCTTTCATGAAGTGACTTTTAGCAAAAGGTAGGTATGCACCAAGCCACTTTAGAAGGTTAGAGTCACAGCAGAATGAGAGAGGATCTGGGTGTATGGCACGAGAGTGTGAGAGGATTTAATAAGGGTTGTTACAGGAGAAGACCAGTAACCAGGAATGCCAATAATTCACAGATGCTGCTGAAGGTACTGGCTACAGGGGGATTTACAAGGAAGATGGTCTGCAGAAACATGGCTCAAGCTATGGCAGTGGTCATGATGACAGCCAGCTATCTTGGAAGTAGAATTCTTTCTATTAATAGTGGTAGTACACATTTGGACTAAGCAGTTAAAAAACAGATATATCCTGTTTAGGACAACTAACACAGAGGTAGTTTGCTGAACAATCATCTAGAGAAATCTGGTAATGCTGGACGTATGACAAAAAGGTATTTGTACTAATATGCATGCAGAATAACATCAGCTTCTGAGCACAGCACATCTGAGGTTTAGTAAATAACACTGCCGACTCACTTTCTCATTTTCTGTGGATCAATTTCACATGAACAGAAGGCCAGACAAGATCCCAGAACAGCTGTGGGCATTAATTGTAAATTAATTTGGGCATCATAGAAGCAGCTTTACCTTACAGATTATGGGCCAAAAATAGGAGATGTATCACTAGTTTCATTAAGACAGGGGCAAACAAGGAGTGGTTAGTTCAGTAGCCAGTCCAAGCAGAGCAGTTGTTAAGGTTTATCCTTACTCTAAATGAGGAAAGGGCATTCCAGGGAGTAGCAGAGATCCAAAAGGACGAACAGTTCAATACTGGTAATATAACATACCATGACAGCAAAAGGAATATTTGATGGCTTAAATTTAATTGGTCATCAAGTTTTAAATGATTTTTTTTGTGTTTAAAAAGGCAAACAACGTATGGTTCAGTTAACTCTGATGAAGCCCAGTAGATGAATTTGGGTGAAAGCGCTTAGTTCGATTTTATGGATTTTATGGTGAATAAAGATTGAAACAGACTGAACAAAAGTATTCCTTTTGCTGTCATGGTATGTTATAGTAGCAGAGATCCACATAGTTGCCATCAACTGGTATGACAAAGCTTCAGCCAAGACTTTTGCCATGCAAAAATTACTAAAGGAGCAGGATAGTATGAGATCAAAGAGAAGGAGCAGCTTTTACACCTGAGTATGAAGGGAAGGAGAAGCATTTACCCCTGAGTATGAAGGGAAGGAGAAGCATTTACCCCTGAGTATGAAGGGAAGGAGAAGCATTTACCCCTGAGTATGAAGGGAAGGAGAAGCATTTACCCCTGAGTATGAAGGGAAGGAGAAGCATTTACCCCTGAGTATGAAGGGAGGGAGAAGCATTTACCCCTGAGTATGAAGGGAAGGAGAAGCATTTACCCCTGAGTATGAAGGGAAGGAGAAGCATTTACCCCTGAGTATAAAGGGAAGGAGAAGCATTTACACCTGAGTATGAAGGGAAGGAGAAGCATTTACCCCTGAGTATAAAGGGAAGGAGAAGCATTTACACCTGAGTATGAAGGGAAGGAGAAGCATTTACCCCTGAGTATGAAGGGAGGGAGAAGCATTTACCCCTGAGTATGAAGGGAAGGAGAAGCATTTACCCCTGAGTATAAAGGGAAGGAGAAGCATTTACACCTGAGTATGAAGGGAAGGAGAAGCATTTACCCCTGAGTATAAAGGGAAGGAGAAGCATTTACACCTGAGTATGAAGGGAAGGAGAAGCATTTACCCCTGAGTATGAAGGGAGGGAGAAGCATTTACCCCTGAGTATGAAGGGAAGGAGAAGCATTTACCCCTGAGTATGAAGGGAGGGAGAAGCATTTACCCCTGAGTATGAAGGGAAGGAGAAGCATTTACCCCTGAGTATGAAGGGAAGGAGAAGCATTTACCCCTGAGTATGAAGGGAGGGAGAAGCATTTACCCCTGAGTATGAAGGGAAGGAGAAGCATTTACCCCTGAGTATAAAGGGAAGGAGAAGCATTTACACCTGAGTATGAAGGGAAGGAGAAGCATTTACCCCTGAGTATGAAGGGAGGGAGAAGCATTTACCCCTGAGTATGAAGGGAAGGAGAAGCATTTACCCCTGAGTATGAACAACTCTGACCTCCTATGAGAGGTCTTGATAAGGGTGTTCAGTTCCCAATATAAGGCCTATTAGCTCAGGATAGCATATTTATTGGCTTTTTGTGGAGCATCCAATATATCAGAGCTTTTGTAGCAGAGCAAACACAAAAAATGCACTTCAGTGCCAGGAGTTAATGAAATATAGGTACACTTTAACAGGCATAAAATACATCACCTAGAAAAAGTACTTGTGAACAGCTGTGGGTCCCAAAGGACATGAGATGGAACAAAGAGGACTAGACAAAGGCTTTATATGCATACATCCAAGTTTCTATACACTATTCCTTGCTCATTCTAATGGCTCCCCCTTGTTAGCTTAGGGCTGTCCCGAGGAAAGCTCTGGACAGCCTGGGGGTTAGACAGTAAGAGCGTCACATCCCACAAGTTTAGGATGGGAGCAGCCTCATGTGCACATGTACAGGGGGTGTCAGAAAGGGAAATAATGCATCTGGACAGATGGAGATCTAGAACACATGAAAGATATGTTATGTCCTTTGAATACTAACCAATTTTTCTTTTGCAGATACCAAGCCAGGCTGGGTTGAGATCTAAATGTTTGGACATTCTTTTATCTACCATGCATATCGTGAACTTGCTAGGGTGTGAATAAGCAATGTGGCACTGAACCAAGAGGTGGTTGCATTTAATGGCTGGTCATGAGAAGCATGCAGTGGAAACAGTTATGAGACATCATGAATGGTCATTGGTCATGCCATGAGGCTGTCAGAGCCTGTCATTACACATAGGAGAGACTGATATAACAGAATATCTGCTGTTGTTAAAGGAAAATGAACACATTTTGATGCATATAGTGCACAGCTAGCCTAGTGCTAAAATGATATGGTCAGAGATTGCTCACAGTAATCCTGGGGACAGTTAGATACAAAAAATCAATATAAATGGTCAGAAAGCTGATAAGGTCACTAGGTGGGAGAGTGATACAGAATCATGCCATCAATGCGTATATCCTATGGGCTTCTATTACAGGAGGTTTAAGGTGTCACACAGTGAAAACTCTAGCTTAGATATTTTTTTGTGTTGCTTTTACTAATTGGTTTGTCTATGTGACCTTTATACTTTTTGGTTTCACTAGCTCGTGGCTTTTGCTGTTGTTGTAAACCCAGACACTAATAACTCATAGTGAATGTGTAGGCTGTATATAGAGCCTTGTCTGATTGTAGAAAAGTTTTTTTACTCCCCTTATAAACTGCTTCTCGTGTTTACACTCATTTAGTGGGCTGAGCCCTTTCCGTAAACTCTGTACCTCAATAGCATTGTCCACGTGCAGCTCATCCTGCATTCCCATTACTGTAGGTCTGTCCCTTACTTAGATGCCCTGTTATCGAGTGCTTAATGTAACAGGATTATATCAGTACCTTTTGTACAAATAATATCTACTGCCACAGTTTTTATATTTTACTGAGATGCCCTGTTATCGAGTGCTTTATGTAACAGGATTATATCAGTACCTTTTGTACAAATAATATCTACTGCCACAGTTTTTACATTTTACTGAGATGCCCTGTTATCGAGTGCTTTATGTAACAGGATTATATCAGTACCTTTTGTACAAATAATATCTACTGCCACAGTTTTTACATTTTACTTAGATGCCCTGTTATCGAGTGCTTTATGTAACAGGATTATATCAGTACCTTTTGTACAAATAATATCTACTGCCACAGTTTTTACATTTTACTGAGATGCCCTGTTATCGAGTGCTTTATGTAACAGGATTATATCAGTACCTTTTGTACAAATAATATCTACTGCCACAGTTTTTATATTTTCACGATAATTATAGCCTGAAGCATCCTGCACATAGTCGCTTAGATTCAAACAGTCGCTGTACTCAGTGTTGAGCTGGAATTAAAGCTTTACAGCTTCCTGAATTCTTTATCTGGTCAAATTAAATCAGCGTATTATCCAGGAAAGTGTGTCGCTACCCATATTAGGATGCCATTTACTCTCCATACCTAACCGCTCATTGATAAGTGGCGCTTGCCTGGTTGTATCAAACGGCCTCTGAGCCTGCTACTGAACCCTCCATTTCATATGTGGTACTCTCCTTAACCATTATTAGTCACCACTTTTTAATCAGAAATATCCATCTCTTGCTGATTTCAATGCTTCTTTCCTTACTAATCATAGTTAAACTGAATTTAATCAATTCCCCACATGCAGAATGTACTTATTTATTCTATATTTTGTCCCTCGCTCCATAACACATTGCCCTCTACTTTCCTAGCCTTATGAACTTGGGTACAGGGACTTTTTGCAATGTGCTCAGCTGTCTAAACAACGCGCATAGAGGACTGTATCAAATGGCTCTCTTACCGCTGAACTATTAAACAGTATCCGTACCCTCTCTAAGTCCTGCATTGTATTAACCCTATACTATTGTGACTTATAAGGAAAAATTGAAGCTAATAATTATTACTGATACATGAAATAGCATTGTTTGTTAACTAAGGGATTATCTTCTCTTGCTATTATTACAGCTCCTTTTATCTGCACTCGGTTTACTGTTTAAGTTATGTATTGCCCTGCATTTATAGCAGTATCTGATACTAAATGAGTTATAGAGGTTTATAACGCTACAAAGTATTGTTGTTTACTGTAATTATACTTGGAACAGTGTTTGTGAAACATCTATACCTGCTCTCTATTTTTGGTATTTTCTGCCTTACTACCTTCTCTCTCTCTCTCTCTCTCTCTATATATATATATATATATATATATATATATATATATATTACCAGAACTGTGGTCCAGACTGTCCCTGCTCCAAACACCTGCATTTACCCAACTGGACGCCTTTGAAGAATAGGACAAACAAAGGGGAAAAACCTAACAGCTCCCAAAGAGACATTTTCCTTCTAAAAGGGCAGGGAAAGTATGTATTGACACTGATCCAAATAAACTGTTACTAAACGAATGTTAATACTTTGCAAGGATAAGCAAGCCTCTCAGGCAGGTTAGCCAGCAGCCAAACCCTCTCCTCAGCCTCTCGCTCCTTTCTTATATTTAATCTAAACCACTTCTTACCCCCCTTCCTACACTATCTGATTCATCCTTACTTCCCCTTAGACTACAAAATCTAATAGGGGATCTCTCCATTGCTACATAGCGACTGGCCACTAGGAGCCATCTTAATCATAGCTTTTTCATTGTATTTCCTACCCTATTTCTAAATCCCTACCTTCTTGACCCTGTTCCCAGTTTTTCCTTCACTCTGTTCCCAGTATCCTCAGACTCACTTATACACCATCTCTCCTTTGTACCAAGGCATCCTTAAGAAGTTTCCTCTCCTCTAACACCCTGACCTTCTTTCTACTAGCCTCTGAACTTGCGTCTACATTCTCCCACTTTCAGACTTACCCACTGGACTCTGATACTTCACTGATTGTCTTCCTCCTCACTCTGCTCTGCTCTCTTGTCTCTACCCACTCCGTTCGCCCTTCGGGCTCACTCCGCTCCCCTACCCTGCCCCCAATTCTCACCCACCCCCAGTACTCCTACATTTATACCTGTAGAAGTCACACCCCCACTCTATCCACTCCAATCAGACAAATCTCTTTATGAACTCACCCAACCCCTTTTGAACTCACATCATACCCACCAATTAACTAACTTACCTCCTCCTCTATCACATAGTCTTACTACTACTCCTTATCTGTTCTTAAATCTACCTCTCATCCTCTCTCTCACGTCCTCAAACATTATAATGCATACATCATTTATCCCCTCACAACTTCAACTACTCATCTGTATATCACTTCTACCTCCTCTAGCAACTACTTATCTCCTAACCTCCTATGAACAACCTCTTTATTCTACTCTTTCCTTTCCCTCCATACACACCTCTACACCTACATCACCTTTCTCTCCAACCTTCTTAAATCTCACTTTTAAACCCAGTTACCTACTAGCCAAATACCACAGACTAGCACACTTTAAGATAAACAACCCAAAATCTAGAAAATTAATTGACTACTCTTGTAAACCTCTACATCCTAAATATTTCACACTCCTCCATTCACTAGTGGATGGGGACATTCATCCCAACCCTGGCCCATACCACATCCATAACAAGGGCAACAAAAAAACAGAGAAAGCTACTTCTCTATCACCTACCAAACCCACCAACTCAGTCTCCATAGCTCATCTCAATATACATAGCATTTGTAATAAAATCACTCATGTCCATGCCCTCCTCGAAGCCCACCAATATGACATCTTATGCCTACCTGAAACATGGCTAAAACCTACCATTAAAGACAACAAAATTACCCCACCCGGGTATAATATCATTAGACTCGACCACTCAGTCAAGAAGGGAGGAGGAGTAGCAATTCTCCATAAAGCACAACTACAAATCAGTACTATAAATCTGAAACTACCCCTAGAAAATAGTGCCAAAGTAATTTGCTCCAAACTTCAAGTCAACACTAATAAAGCCATAAATATCATTTGTGTATATCTTCCTCCAGGAAATAACATTAATACTCTAGAAAGCATCCTAAGTTGGCTCTTCACTAACCTCCCTCAAGAAACATTAGTCCTAGGTGACATAAACATTGATTGGAATTCCTGTAATAGTACAAACCCCACCTCCCATATAAACCTATATGGCTTTACACAACTTATTAATGGCCCTACCAGAACTAATAAAATCAGTAACAATGAAACCACCTTAGACTGGATTCTTACTAATACTCCCCAACAAACCTACCAATCAGGTACCCTTCCAGACGATCTAAGTGATCATTCACTAACTTATGTTATTAGACATAAAACCAACCTAATTTTTCCTACCACCTACAGAACATTCTGTTCAAAAAAGCAATTCAACTCTGAACTTTTTCAATCAGAACTAAAACAATGTAATTGGTCTCCACTAAAATATCTTCCCCTTAATGAAGCAGTAGAATACTTCAATTCCAGATTCTTATTCATCCTAGACCTTCATGCCCCAAATTGCACTATCAGAATCAAAGCTAAAGCAGCACCCTGGCTGACCAACAATACAAGGCAAAAAATCATTCTCAGAAACAAATCCTGGGCAAAATGGCGTAGCACTAAGAATCTAACTAACCGCCAACACTTCAGAGAACTTAGAAACAGTACAAAACAAGCGATCCTGACTGACAAAAATAACTATTACTTTCAATTACAACAAGCCTCCAACAAGGAACCTAAAAAATTCTGGACCAGCATTAACAATCTTCTATCCCCAGGCCAATCTATCACACCCAACCCTCAAGGCTCAAACCCAGAGACTCCCACACATACAGCTAATGCCTTTAATTCTTTCTTCACTAATACTATTCAAACTCTTGCTAGTCACCTATCTCCTGACACCTCTAAGCTACTTTCACCGATCGCAAATCCACCTCCCTCCCTTCACTTACAACCAGTTTCTACCTCCTTTATCTCATCACTGCTCCAAAAACTAAAACCTACCACCCCCTCCGCAGACAAACTTCCTGCAGAGTTCCTGCAAATAGGTGCTAAAGCCATTGCCTATTCCGTGTCTATTTTGATAAATAGATCTATAAATGAAGGAATTTTTCCTTCTATCTGGAAGATATCTCATATCATCCCACTACACAAAGGGGGGAACTCCAATGACTTCTCTAACTTTTGCCCCATAGCACTACTATCACCTATTGCTAAAATCATGGAAAAATGTATCCATAAACAATTACTTACCCACCTTCTCCACAACAACCTACTCGCTAATTGTCAGCATGGATTCAGACCTTCCCACAGTACCACCACTGCATTACTCTCTTTCACAAGCTCCATCAATTATAACCGCAACAAAAATAATCTATCATCTGCAGTCTTCATTGACTTATCTAAAGCTTTCGACATGGTTAATCACAAACTTCTTCACATATTGAATTTTCTCTCACTTGATCCTCCTTCCATAGCTTGGTTTACATCTTATCTAGAAAACCCTCAGCAGGCAGTACTCTGGAAAAATTCACTATCTGATCTCCTTCCTATCTCTTTAGGAGTGCCACAAGGCTCTATCTTAGGCCCACTTCTATTTTCCATCTTTATTAATGACCTGCAATTAGCTATCCCAAACACTACCTGCATTCAATATGCAGATGATTCTACTATAATCTGCACAGCTACCTCACAAACTGAACTCCAGTCTCTTACCCAAAATGCTTTTAACACTGTAGAACAATGGTTTTCACACCATTGCCTGCTCCTTAACCCCAAGAAAACCAAACTGCTACTCTTCTCACCTACCCGAAAGTCAACCCCACTAAATTTCACTCTCACTTCCACTGACGGTACTCTTATTTCTCCTGACCCAATTACTAAATTATTAGGAATAACAATAGACAACAATCTTAACTTTGACTCTCACATCAACAATACAATAAAATTAGTGAATAAAAAAATAGGATCCCTATACAGAATCAAACCTTTCCTTACACCTGAAGCAAGAACCACCATAGTCAAAACTCACCTAATCTCTACTCTTCTCTATGTTTCCCCCATATACAGTAATCTCTCCAATAGCAACCTCAAAAAACTAGCAACATCTTACCACAATATTGCTAGATTTGCTACAGGAATCCCTTTTAGAACCCATCACTGCCTGAATCTAAGACAACTAGGGTGGCCTGAACTTCCTAACCAGCTTGAACTTCAACAGCTCACAATAGCTCACAAGATCCTAAACCAACCCACTAAAACACCAATACTCTCCAGCCTTATTACACCATATAACAATCTGAAACATCTACGCTCTTCAAACAAACTACTGATTAATATTGCTAAACCCAATAACTCTGCAGGAGACTGCCTCTTCTCCAACTCTGTTGGAAAAATATGGAACAAACTACCTTCTGATATCATATCTCAGACCTCTCTCACAATTTTTAAAAGGCAACTGAAAATGTATCTCAATAAACACTGGCTCTGCTCCGGCACTAACCCAGACTAATTCTGCTTCTTCTTCTCTTTCTTTTCTTTTTCCATAATTTTTTTCCCGGTATCCGTTCGATTCTCAGCTAGATCGTCTTCTGTGTGGAGGCATACGTGAATGGGGCGTGCCTTTGTTGAAGGTTGTACATCAGGGCTGGTAACCCGGTACGTAAAAATCCACTACCAAATCATTAGCGTACCGGAGTTCTGCTGTGGCAACCCTTAACCGGGAAAAGCCGAAAGACACAAAATTTATGACTGAAGAATGCAGTGGTTGAACATGTTTAGCTAAAATCAGAGAAGCAGGTACATTTGTACTCTTTCTGCAAATGTATTTTGAGATGTTTTCTGAATAATGGAAGTGTATTACTGTTTCATATTTTGGTTGGGATATTATTTCAACAAGCAGGTGCAATTGTTTAGAAAGATCTTTTGCCAATACCTAATTTGAAGGGGGTGATCTTAGCAGATGAGTTCTTGAGGAGTAATGTGACCAGAAAATATGGACTTTACTTTTAAAAGGGTGGACAGTATTTCTTGTACAATATTTTGTAGTTGACGTTGTAAGGAAGAAATCATGTCCTTGCTGTTATATGTAGCCATTTAGCATTTTATATGATAAAGTAATGATTTTTAATATGAGTTAGATAAGGTGATATATCTTAGTATCTTATTTTCTGTTTTTTTTTTTTTTTTGAAGAATTGTTAAGTTGTAAGGGGAGTTGCGGGCAATTATTTGCAGTCCATATTCAAGTCTTGGAGTAAGTACATTTAATGCAATGGTCCATCCTGCATCTTGAGTCAAAAGGTTAGAAATCTTAAAGGATACTTTTAATCAGCATAAAGACCTTCTGTGCATATCTTTTAGTATAATTATGAAAGAAAAAGAAAGTGAAATCTACTATTATACCTAGATGTGTCTGAACTATAACTGTAGGGAGAGACGTATTGTGTGGATCTACTAAGTACAGGAGAGTGATGTATTCTTTTGGTAGTTCCAAACAGCATAACTGTAATTCTTGTTTTGCATTTATAGTTAATTTATTTCAAAAAAGGCAGTTCTGTGGTAAATTGAAGTTGTCTTGAAGTATTTTGTTAAGTATGGTATACTGTGTGTGGGCTGTAGTTATTACAGTACATAGTTATGCCTCAATCAGGTACTTTTGTGGGTAGATTGTATATAGAGATGTAGAACAGGATGGGGTGTAAACCAGCTTTAGTTAAGGAGCTGGTCTCAGGGTGAGCATTGTTTGAGATTGCCTTTAAATGTATAATCAGCATTACCCAGATATTCCTTCATCACAGTAGATTATATCGTCTGAAGTAGAATGCTGGTTTGTTAATCAGGTTATAACGTGGGCAGATTTAATGGTGATACTAACAGAATTAAACTTCAGTGTACAGGTAGACGTTCGAGCTGTTCTATTATCTTTTACTTGGTTAAGATTAGTTAAGAAAGATGCTGCCCATTGTGGAATTTTGTCCAGTTTTTGTTAACATTTTCTCAGTGCATAGATTTTTGCTGCCCAAAATGTTTTGAATTACTTAATTCAGCCATTTTACATGATTCTAAACTGTGTACTTTTGCAGTATTTGTATTAATTCTTTGTTTTGGGGGGAGTGATTTTTGTTTAAACACCTTTATTAAATTATCACTTAAGGCATACACACATATATTAATAAGAAAGAAAAGAAACCATATTAACATGTTTCCATTCCTAGCCGGGAAAAGTCGAAAAGACGTGACACATTATACAACTTTTGTTTCCTTATAACAACTGTCTTTCAGTCCAGCATTACATACATTGCTCAGTTATTGCCCTCCCTTAAACCTCACTCCTCCTAGTGAATGTTACTCTGCATGTATTGTTCCCCAAATTCTATTTACAGTATTTTTATGTAATTTGCTCCGTCCTTTTTCTAAAGATCCCTCTTCCAGTTTTAAGTCTTTATAAATATTCAATACATTAAATAGAACTAGTTTACATTTTGACTTCTAATTTCTAGTAATTACTTTTTTAAGCAGCCAATAACATTAAACTAATTAAGGCCTTACTATGTCTAGGCAATTCAGATCCTATCCCAGCTCAGAAGAATCATTTCCTTAGTACAGCCATTTGTTCCAACAATATGTCTGATGGAGTACACTGCAGGGGAGTTTTAAAATCTGCCAACTCATTACACTCCCCAAAACGTATTCCCAGTTACCTCTCTCTTTCCTGTCCAGCCTTCGCTTTCTACATCCTTTGAATTGTGTTAAGGGTATAAAATACCTATGCAAGCACTTCCATGCATACCTATCATCTTTTTAGCACAAGGAATCTCAACAATACTTAATATAATGTGAGGGAACAAAGGCCTTAAAATAAGGACAGATTTTAAATATTGCTCTTATAAACCTACAAAGTTGCTAGAACAACAGGATTTGTATTAGCACTTTTTTAAAAGGATATGAAGTCTAATATGCAGTTCAAACTTCTGCTTGACATCACTCTTACGGTATTGCCTTTCTCTCATGATACCTTTGTTCATTTGCCAGTTTACACCAGTAATCTTCAGACAGTTATTGCCTGTTTTCCCTACCCCCTACTTGCAGTCATTCCTATTTGCAAAATTTACTTTCTCCAGTCTCATGTTGGCTTAGTTTTTAGAATACTTTCTCCAACTTTATGAATATAATATTCCGTATGATTCTTATTCTCCTTAAGGATCTGCATCAGAAATCCCACTCTTTCCTTATTTCTTGCACCCCCCGCTGCTTCATCATTATCCCTTTCCACTTTGAATTATGAACATCTGCTTGTGTTTTGTTTTATATATATATATATATATATATATATATATATATATATATAAAGTCTTAACTGTGTAGCTGGAAAATGTCCCTTCAAATCAAATCAGATAATGCTAAACCACATTTTTCTATAGGGAGGATCAGCTTGTCCCAGTTAACTCTTGCTCTCTTCCCCATCAGATAAATTCCTCCTTTGATTAATTATTGTCTATGACTTTTCTTTGGTTGATAAACTACTATCCATATCCATAAACAAGTGCTTCCAGTTTTTCAGTTTTTTTTCTTTTGTTTGGATTCATCTCACATATCCCTAGCTAGAATAACAGAAGCATTTTTAATCAACACCCCTAAATACCTCATTTTATAGTGTCTTCATAAATATGGTTCTTGTTGAACCATTGTATGTGCGGGTGCAGAATTCTTGGCAACAGCCTTTTTCCATACTCACTGACGCTATATCCTGAAAAGACCCCAAACTGTCCTAAAATGTTCCACAACACCAAGATGTCCCCTCTGGATCCATCAAGCCCAAAACATTATCTGTAAACAAAGCCAACCCTTCTTGATAACCATACCAATTATATCTTTAAATTTGTGAGTCCCCCATCTTCCTTGCAAATGGCTCCAAACCTAAACAAACAACAAATGAGAAAGGAGATACTCCTGGCTGGCTCCCCCACCTAAACATAACTCATTGGAGAGGAACCCTCCCACTCCAGCTCCCACGTCAGATTCCACACATGTCCTCTTAGTCAGCTGCATTATTGTACCAGTAAATGCAAATGCCTCCAGTGTTCCACTCAAAATCCCAGCCCACCCATCAAATGCCCTCGCCACATCAAGACCCACCAACAATTTGAGTATTGTTTATTTTCTGATGTAGTTTAATGAATCTTGTTCTAGTATTAGCTGCACTGTTTGACTTTCTGAGAACAAGAAGACGAGGAATGACAGGATCCCTAACAATATGGTAAATGAGACAGAAATCTCCCTTCAGGAGTCTGTATGGCATAGAGTATAGGGACAATGCTTCTGGTCTTTCCTGATAACTAAGATGTTTGCGAACAGACATTTTTTGATTAGGAACCTTTGTGACTTTATAAGTTGTATTATTTGTTTAGTAAAGTATATGACAAAGGGAGAAGTGTGTTATATATGGGTCAGATCAGGGCTGAATAAAGAGAAATAATAACTTTTTTGGATTTGAACGTGATGTCCGTGGCAATTATTTGCAAAATATAGAAGGATTTCTTGACTACCATAGCCACGCAGTGATCAAAGGAGAAGGGACAATCTACCCATGTGCCTAGATCTCTGACCACTGTTTTGCTAGACAATGGGGTGTTGTCAGTGGTGTCACTGCAGTGACATGCTGTTTCCTAAGAAGGCTGTCCACTGCTCAACAGCTTAATCTCAGCTCTTCCAATGTGAAAAAAGAAACAGAGAAATAACAGCTAGTGTTACTGTCAACTACAGTAAAATTCAGTTACTGGTTAGTGAGCAATCTGCCTCAATGCCAGCAAAGAAGAAGTTAAGAAAAATGAAAATAAAATAAATTAGAAAAGATGACGAGGAAACACTGACTGGGAAGAATTCTGCAGCTGTTCAGCAAAAAAAAAAAAAAAAAAAACAATTCAAGCTTTAACTTAGTTACAAGAGATAGCTTCCAGTAATTTGAGAAAAAAATAAATCAAGTATACTCACAGGTGATTAAAATAAATGAATTACTGAAGGAGCAGATCAACTCAAATAACAAAATAATTGAAAAAATAGAAACATTGTTGAGTAGTTATGCAGATGAACTGAAAAAACTGCAAAAATCAGAGGTTAAAATGATGAAAAGTTTGGCTGAATATGAGACTTTTCAGTAAGAGCTGCTTCAAAAGATGGTACAGTTACAAGACAGAGCATGCAGAGAAAACCTGAGATGTTCTGCTGTTTCTCTACCAGTGAAACTGGAAGGAACAGAATGTATTAATTTTATGAAAACAGATAAGCAACTGGACTGGTATTCCACTGCAGGATTTATTAACTGAAAGTAAAGGACACTTGAAATGTATGCTCCAAACTTGACCATGAGAAAGCATCCAAGACCTGTATTAGTAAAGAAGCAATCATACCAGCAGAAAGAGATGATCCTGACAAAACTGTGGCAGAAGCATAAAGTATTAAAAATTGGAGACAGCAGTTTGTTGAAAATAATTATTCACTGTACTCCTGGCAGAAAAGAAGCAAATTTATTCCAATAATCAAGGACGGTTGAGAGGCAGGTGTCACATTCAAGCTGCTATATCCACCTGTCTTCAGAATACTTCTTTCCTGGAAGATCAAAGACATTTTTTGATGGAAAACAAGGAGGAAATAAAAAAGGCTTATTCAACATAAAATGAGCCATCAAACAGAAGGAGACTCTGCTTCTCATTCTTCTGACAATAAAGTTCATAGAGAGACTTTGCCAATGAAACGTTTCAGTGTCCCAAAAGGAAAATACCTGAGAGACAGAAAAAAGAACAGGAGTTGACCAAAAGAATGAGGAATACCTTGGACTTGAACCAGAGTCTGGTTTTGGGAGATGGAGATGAGCATGAAGAAGACCAGCAGCAGTGAAATTAGTAAAAATAATCCACGACCATAGGGAAGAACCAACACTGGATTGTAGACCAAAGTAGTTTTTAATTACAAAAAATCTCCGATTACACAAGTCACAAGAAGAAATCACACAAGCGCTTTCGCTCAGGCAGTCCTGAGCTTTATCAAGTGTTACAGACATATTATGTTGCAATGCCTATTATATATCCTGGTAATTACAAACTTAATTGAAAAAACCTGATATTCAAGTGCTCCAGTGATTTAAAGCTGTAAGCTAGAAATAATTTTCATTACATCAACTAAAAATAAAATACACATATATAAATATGAGAATGAAAAAACAACTTTAAAACATAAAACTTCACAGATGTCAGAGTTTAAAAATTAAAAATAAAAATTCATGTTGAGCTTAAAAGTCATTAACAACTATAATGTATGGACAACTTACAATCTTGTTTTATGTTGTTGAAGGACACTATGTTATTAAATTCAACTAGTGTTAAATGTTATTTAGTATCCATTAATATTAAATTTAATATTAAAAATAGTTTTAAATTAAAACTTTAAAGCAATAGATGCTCGTTCATTTTATATGATGTGTGGATATATTTTTGTGTTGGGGGATCCCAAGTCCAAAAACTATAGCCTAGCCCTTCTTAGCTTCAAGACTGGTTTAATACTAATCATCCCGTTTAGGCCGGGGGGTTTCCCTGCATTCAGCCTCAACTGCCATAGTAATTCACGGTAGCCTAAGGTAGATTCCCAGTCACCACCCCTTGCATCTGGTTCTACTTGTTCCAGGACCAGGAACTGGATTTTGGGCTCCGGGCAAGAGAGGGAATGTTTGTAGAAGGCATTCATCTCCTTCTTCTTGGTCATATCATAAAGATGTTCGTAGATTCGTTTTCTTAGTTCCCTCTCTGTTTTGCCCACAAAGAAACTTTGACAGTTGGTACATAGCCCCAAATAAACCACCCCTCTGGTACCACACGTGTAAAAACCTGTTGGATGTACCTTGTAGTTTCTTGATGGAAGGTAGGGGGCTATTTCTTTTGATATGGCATGACATTGTATTGTATGTAGCACACAGAATGATTTTGAATTGGAGGTGGAGTTCTTGCGGACTTTGTTTTTGGAGAGAGGTTACCCTTTGGAGTTATTCGTAACTTTAGCTGCAGAAGTAAATTCTGCACGGCACTCCCTATATACACCAATATTAGGGGGTGGACTTGAACTTGTGCCTAACATCACTCCAAATATAGATGCTCCTTATACCAACAGTTTTACATACACTTATTCCTCTAACTCTCATGAAATGGAAGAAACTATTTTGCACCATTGGCCAGTTTTGGCCCTCTTTGAAGAATTAAAGGATTACATACCATCCAAACCTAGCTTTGTTCGTAAAAGAGGAGCCAACTTAAAAGAAATATTTGAAAGAAATCAAGGAACTAAGAAGAGAGTTAGACAACCAAGGCTGGGCACATTTAAATGTGGTGCTTGTGCCCAATGTCATGCCATATCAAAAGAAATAGCCCCCTACCTTCCATCAAGAAACTACAAGGTACATCCAACAGGTTTTTACATGTGTGGTACCAGAGGGGTGGTTTATTTGGGGCTATGTACCAACTGTCAAAGTTTCTATGTGGGCAAAACAGAGAGGGAACTAAGAAAATGAATCTACGAACATCTTTATGATATGACCAAGAAGAAGGAGACGAATGCCTTCTGCAAACATTCCCTCTCTTGCCCGGAGCCCAAAATCCAGTTCCTGGTCCTGGAACAAGTAGAACCAGATGCAAGGGGTGGTGACTGGGAATCTACCTTAGGCTACCGTGAATTACTATGGCAGTTGAGGCTGAATGCAGGGAAACCCCCCCGGCCTAAACGGGATGATTAGTATTAAACCAGTCTTGAAGCTAAGAAGGGCTAGGCTATAGTTTTTGGACTTGGGATCCCCCAACACAAAAATATATCCACACATCATATAAAATGAATGAGCATCTATTGCTTTAAAGTTTTAATTTAAAACTATTTTTAATATTAAATTTAATATTAATGGATACTAAATAACATTTAACACTAGTTGAATTTAATAACATAGTGTCCTTCAACAACATAAAACAAGATTGTAAGTTGTCCATACATTATAGTTGTTAATGACTTTTAAGCTCAACATGAATTTTTATTTTTAATTTTTAAACTCTGACATCTGTGAAGTTTTATGTTTTAAAGTTGGTTTTTCATTCTCATATTTATATATGTGTATTTTATTTTTAGTTGATGTAATGAAAATTATTTCTAGCTTACAGCTTTAAATCACTGGAGCACTTGAATATCAGTTTTTTTCAATTAAGTTTGTAATTACCAGGATATATAATAGGCATTGCAACATAATATGTCTGTAACACTTGATAAAGCTCAGGACTGCCTGAGCGAAAGCGCTTATGTGATTTCTTCTTGTGACTTGTGTAATCGGAGGTTTTTTGTAATTAAAAACTACTTTGGTCTACAATCCAGTGTTGGTTCTTCCCTATGGTCGTGGATTATTTTTTCCATTGGTTATCGTTCTCTCGTTTATTGCTTTCCTTGTTCTTATTGCCATGGCCAGCGGAGAGGAAACCTTTAACCCAGGAGAAACTCCTGAGATTCTCCAAACTGCAACGAACGACCTTCCGGTAAGCAGAGCGGAATTCAACCAAGTACTGGTTGCACTTAAAGAACTTACAAGCATGCTGAAACCGAGTGCTATAGCTTCACCATGGATAGCATGTAATCAGCAGCAAGCTCTAGAGAGTAACATGAATGGATTACCAGTTATTGCGGACCCGGAAGAGGGTATGAGTTCTACACCATCCCCTTCGGACACGTCCAGCGCTGGGCTTAAAAGGATTAATACAACTCGTCGCCATGAAGCAAGTAGAGGACCGGAAGCAAGTACACGACTGAGAACAAATCTGGTTAATAATGCTGGTCTGGTGCACAAAAACAGAGACGTTAATTTCACTAAATGGGCCGGCCAACGTTTCACTTTTTCAAAAGGTACAGACAATTTAAACAATTTTTCGAACTTTGACCAAAACATGGATTTATTTAAAGACAAATTATACTCCTTGAGGAGTACACAGTTAGAAATAGACTATCTGAATGAATGTGTGAGAGTCAAGCGTATCCCGAAAGGGCTACGCTTTTTCAAATTTCCTAATAATGTCCAGCATGGCACTAATTACTATTTTAAATTATGTGAAATCTTTGATAAGGCTGAGCTGGAAATGCTTGATGTGATGGTGGGGGAATATGAGTTAAAAGCACAAGAACTCATGAATGATTTAGATGTTTTAAATAATAAATTAACATCTAGTTCTGATTTCAATGCTTTCAAACCCAGTTATGACAAGGTTTTTGACAATGTTGATATTTTTTGTGATAAGATACTTAATAGGAAGCTAAGAAAACTAGAACGTGATTTAATAGATTACAGAGATGGTTTGGCTTATCCCACTCCCAATGGTTATCATAGAGCTAGTTCATCCAAGACACCCATTACCAACTCAGATAGAGCTAGTGACATGCATGATGAGTTAGAGGAACCCCCTAGAAGAAGTGAAAGATTAGCAGAAAAAGGCAGGAAGGGGAGTAACAACGAGGATTTTCAACGAAACCCCGGCCAGACCGGGGTTTGGGGACAAAGGCAAAGGCAAACACCGAGGTCTTGGAACACTGCTCGATGATTGACCCTTACCCCCCAGGGGTCCTCAGATCCATGGAGGAACATCACACTACACATATTCTTAACCCGGATTTATACACCCACAATCCTAATAATACTGAGGGGAATTGTACCATCTTAAGGAAAAATAACTTTGTTATTTACAACTACACTGATGTGACCCTTGATGAAAACGCCTTCGACGTTTTCACTCGAGGGTTACAATTTGTTCCGACCAAACCCATGAATATAACACAAGCCTTGGTAGAGTTAAAAATGTTCACCAGAGGTCTGAATTTGAATCTAATTTTTAAAGGCCAGACACTACATGAAACAGGCCCAACGCGTACTAGTCTTTTTAACCCCCCACTGCACCCAATAATCCTCTTTTTTGAGAAATTAGTGGAGAATGATTTTAGGAAATTATATAAGAATCAAGAAATTCTGCTCCATCCGAACTTCTCAGAACAGGAAATGAACTTCATAAAACATCTGCATGAAGAAAAAATCAGGATCATGAAACCTGATAAGGGCGGAGGAATTGTTCTTATGTTTTCCGAGGATTATGAAGCCCATATTCATACCATGCTACAAGATGACGAACAATATGAGATGGTTTCACGGAATGAGATCAATATTGCCTTTGCTGAGATTAATTATTACCTCAATGACCTTTTATTACAACAGGCCATTAATGAGAAGGCATTCAACTATCTTCATGTGGAAAAACCTAGAATACCAGTCATCTTTGGGATACCGAAAACTCACAAAGGAATCCACCCACTACAATTTAGACCGATTGTATCAGGGGCAGGAGGAGTGACTGAACCTCTGGGAAAATTCATTGACTCAATGACCAAAGAGTATACATCCTTACTCACTCACGTCTGTAAAGATTCCTGGCACTTTCTGCGTGATATCCCCACTTCCTGCTTTTCACCAGATATCCTGATGGTTACAGTGGACATAAAAGATCTTTTTTCAAGTATCCCCCATCAAGAAGGTTTGGAATGGTTTGCTCAATTTCTTGGTCAAAAAACCACCCTGAGTAACAAAATGTCCAATTTACTCACTGAATTGATGGAAATTGTTTTGTTTAACAATTTCATCTTTTTCAATGGTGAATTGTACCGACAGCGTAAGGGTGTAGCCATGGGGGCATCGTGTGCGTCTTTTTATGCAAATGTAGTATTACATATGTGGGAACACATGTTTGTCCTAACACCATCTTGGGAAGAGCACATTCTTTTCTACAGACGTTATTTGGATGATATCTGTATCTTATGGTCTGGCTCTGAGGAAGAGCTATTCCAATTTTTCACCTACATCAATTCAACTACAAATTTTCTACAATTTACACACACTGTGGATTTACATGAGCTTCATTATCTAGATGTCACCCTCTACAAAGACTACACTCAAAAAACTTTTCATTCTAAACTACACCGCAAGCCCACCTTTTCCAATTCCTTTTTACATTTTGAGAGTGCACACCCTTTATATCAAAAAAGAGGAATTATTAAGGGACAGCTCATCAGAGCAAGTAGAATATGTAGCACACAGAATGATTTTGAATTGGAGGTGGAGTTCTTGCGGACTTTGTTTTTGGAGAGAGGTTACCCTTTGGAGTTATTCGTAACCTTAGCTGCAGAAGTAAATTCTGCACGGCACTCCCTATATACACCAATATTAGGGGGTGGACTTGAACTTGTGCCTAACATCACTCCAAATATAGATGCTCCTTATACCAACAGTTTTACATACACTTATTCCTCTAACTCTCATGAAATGGAAGAAACTATTTTGCACCATTGGCCAGTTTTGGCCCTCTTTGAAGAATTAAAGGATTACATACCATCCAAACCTAGCTTTGTTCGTAAAAGAGGAGCCAACTTAAAAGAAATATTTGAAAGAAATCAAGGAACTAAGAAGAGTCAGACAACCAAGGCTGGGCACATTTAAATGTGGTGCTTGTGCCCAATGTCATGCCATATCAAAAGAAATAGCCCCCTACCTTCCATCAAGAAACTACAAGGTACATCCAACAGGTTTTTACACGTGTGGTACCAGAGGGGTGGTTTATTTGGGGCTATGTACCAACTGTCAAAGTTTCTACGTGGGCAAAACAGAGAGGGAACTAAGAAAATGAATCTACGAACATCTTTATGATATGACCAAGAAGAAGGAGACGAATGCCTTCTACAAACATTCCCTCTCTTGCCCGGAGCCCAAAATCCAGTTCCTGGTCCTGGAACAAGTAGAACCAGATGCAAGGGGTGGTGACTGGGAATCTACCTTAGGCTACTGTGAATTACTATGGCAGTTGAGGCTAGTTCATCCAAGACACCCGGCCTAAATGGGATGATTAGTATTAAACCAGTCTTGAAGCTAAGAAGGGCTAGGCTATAGTTTTTGGACTTGGGATCCCCCAACACAAAAATATATCCACACATCATATAAAATGAACGAGCATCTATTGCTTTAAAGTTTTAATTTAAAACTATTTTTAATATTAAATTTAATATTAATGGATACTAAATAACATTTAACACTAGTTGAATTTAATAACATAGTGTCCTTCAACAACATAAAACAAGATTGTAAGTTGTCCATACATTATAGTTGTTAATGACTTTTAAGCTCAACACGAATTTTTATTTTTAATTTTTAAACTCTGACATCTGTGAAGTTTTATGTTTTAAAGTTGGTTTTTCATTCTCATATTTATATATGTGTATTTTATTTTTAGTTGATGTAATGAAAATTATTTCTAGCTTACAGCTTTAAATCACTGGAGCACTTGAATATCAGGTTTTTTCAATTAAGTTTGTAATTACCAGGATATATAATAGGCATTGCAACATAATATGTCTGTAACACTTGATAAAGCTCAGGACTGCCTGAGCGAAAGCGCTTGTGTGATTTCTTCTTGTGACTTGTGTAATCGGAGATTTTTTGTAATTAAAAACTACTTTGGTCTACAATCCAGTGCTGGTTCTTCCCTATGGTCGTGGATTATTTTTTCCATTGGTTATCGTTCTCTCGTTTATTGCTTTCAGTGAAATTAGTAAATAAATGTGAGATTATAAAGCTTTAATAATGATTGTAAAATATGGCTTTGCAAGAAAATGTAACTGAGAACGATTGAACTTTACTTGAATTTGTTAAACGTCTGGGTGAACTATAGTGGATATACCCCACTTTATGTCATTAATATTTAGAAGGACAGTAAATGGAAAAAAGTAACTGTAAGTAAAATAAGTTTTGTTCTTAATATTATTTGTATAAATTACATATTATACAGTAAAGCAGTTTTGTGTATTATGTAGTTGGTGTATTTTAAATTTGTAAAGGAGTCCTTTCAGTGACTCCTATATGTGTTACAGATATTAAAGTAAGCAAGTACTTTTTTAGTTGCAAATAATATAGGATGTACAGTGTAAGAAGAGAAGAAAGACAGGGCAAATACAATTTTAAGTTGATATGCTGTGATCTTGGGATTCTTGGGTGGGGTGTAAGGTGCATGGATTTTATTATATATAGAAATAAGATATTTTCTCTTATTTTTGCAAAAGTGAATGCCTAGATTAGTGCCCTTCGTTTAATCTATAAACAAATGTTGTAAGCAAATAGTCTTAAAAAATAAGACAAAACAATGAAAGTAATGAAAATGCTAAGTTTCTTGCAACTGCAATATTATTAGCTTATTTTTTCATTAGCAAATGTTCACATGGAGTCAAGACATCTACAGCTGAAGGCAATTGTACATTCTTTTCTGAGAGAAATTGCAAAGATTCCTTCATGCATCTGCAGAGATATTAGCTGTTGTTTTTTTCCTCATAGTTGGCTATGTTTCCATGGAGATGAGCTGTCTGCAGGTGCAAGTAATTAATCATGAGAGTTCTGAGCATTCTGTACTGAGGGAAATGCAAAATGTAATGGTACAATGGCAAGCAGTTCAGTGAAAAATAAAGCTTGAAATTATTGGAAGTGAATAAGAGATAGCTTCCCTAACAGCCGTAATACGTTACTACATTTAATAGAATAGTGTACAGTTTAGTTTTATTTAAAGATAACCAGTGCATTTTTTTTCCTTAGGGCTGGAAAATACAGTTTTCTGAAAGCATACAAGCTGTTTTTCACTCTGAGAGAAGAATATAGGTACAAAAAGAATACACACCAATCAGTATGTGGGAATACAGGCTATAGCATATGTTTTAGCATGGGTAACCATAATTTTAGGTTAGGTAATGCATGTGGGTGCAGCTGTCAGTTTGGGACAATTTTCCTATCTGGAGGGTTACATTTTATTTTTGAAGATGTATATAGTTGTGTGTGTTTGCTCTAAATTGATATGTTATGAGGGTATTCTGAAAATGTATTTAATTTTTTGTTTGAGGGTTTTCATTAAAACAAAAAAGTCTTGAAAACTGTGATATAAGTTCAATTGGACATGAGAAGAATCATCTGTATGAAAGATCAGCCTTCTGAGCAATAATGTGTGTATCTAACACAAAAGATAGAAATACACATTCAAAAAAATGTCAAATGTAATAGGTGGGAACACTAGCTTTTTATTATAATGGCTATACTATCCATATTGTCTTGGGATCTAAATGGCCTTACAGGTATAGAAAAAAGGAAAGACTATTGAATTATATTAAGAAATGTAGACTGCAAATAACAATTCTGCAGGAGACACATTTGGAAATAAATGAGCATGTGCATTTGACAAAGAAATTATTTCAGGATGGATATTCAGCAGAATGTCAAGAAAAAGTAAAAGGGGAGTAATTAAACAAATTTTTAGAGGGGCTCCAATAGTGATAGAAGAAGCAAACATACAATAATGGTAGATTAGTGATAGTAATAAGCTATTGCCAAGGGGAGGATTATGTTGTCATGTATTTATATTCCACCAAAAACTGCTATTATAGAGCTTAAAAATGTTGGGAGAAGCAATCAGCTTTCAGCAGAGAATATTACCTATTGGTGGGGACTGAGACTTAATTTGCAAAAGTGAGATGTATCAGGGGACCAAGAAGAGAAATATAGCAAACAGGGTAGATTTATGAAGAAATTTATGAAAATATTTGGTATGGAAGACATAAATTCAGTAGTAGGAACTCAAACAGAATTTATGTATTATTTCTCAAGGTACAATAACTGGGTTACACTAGATAGAAATTACATCTCACAGGAACATGTGCATTTAATTGAAAGCATTGACACACATATCCAATAAATATATTAGGTCATGTACCAATAAATCTAAGATAAAATGCAGTGTAATGAAGTAAAAATGAGACACAGATGCTTCCCCACCTTTTCTGTTAAAAAGAGAGGTATTTAAGGAATGGGTAAAAATTTGTTCAAGATTTATTAGGGAAGACAGAATTTTCTTTAGAAGTTATAGGTAGCGTGTGGGATGCAATGGAAATGGAGTTTAAAATAGGGTATAAATAAAATAGAAATATATGGTTATGAAGTAATATGAATTATTTAGAGGAATTGACAAAGGTTAAAGTATTACTGAATAAGGGGGCTCTCACAGAAGAAGAAGAGGTGCAACTACAATGTGCTAAAGATAAAATAAGAGTATCTGAATAATATGCATGAGTTTAGAAAGATTGCTATTAAGCAACTATTCTTGATAATAATTCAAGATCACAAAACCTTTTAGCACAATGACCTAGGCAATAGAAAGTAGAAAGGGCTGTCACCAAACTTAGCCTATAAAAAGAAAAATAGTCAGAGATCCAGTAGAAGTATTAGACATATTTCATAAATTTTATAAAAATTTGTATAAAGCAGAGAAATGTAGAAATAAAAAAGCACAATGGACAATTTAATTATGCCAAGGTTAGAGGTGCATGAAGGTCAACAACTAATAGCTAAGATAGGAGGAGAGGAGACAAAAACAGTGATGTATAAATCAATTTGCAGGAAATTCTCCAAGAAGAAATATTTCTGTTGAATTCTGGGAGTTAGGGGGAAGAAAGATCTGGAAAGTTTTGTTTAACAGTATTTTAAAAGGAGGAGAACCACCAACATTGTGGAAGAAAGTGTTGGCAGCTGGAGTACCTAAAGATGGTAAAGACAAATCAAACCCATCTTCATATAGACTCAGTTCAGTTTTAAACCATGATTATAATGTGTTTATGTCTATACTAGCTAAAAGAATGGCAAAAGTATTGCCAAAATTAAAAGCTATGGATTAATGTGGTTTTGTGGAGGGAGGCAAACATTTGACAACATTACTAGAGCTATGATGATCCAGAGGGAAGCAGAATGTAAACAAATGCTACTGTTCTTGGTGGGTTTTGATGCAGAGAAAGCATTCTACAGAGTAAGCTGAGATTTTATGAGTATGGCAATGGAAGCATTTGCATTCCTTGCTACAATAATAAGATTATTTAGGAGGATATATGAAGGATTGCAGGCAATAATTAAAGTGAGTGGGATCCTTTCTGATAAGTTGAGTCTGAGCAGAGGAATCATGCAGGCTTGTCCTCTTTACCCTTTTGTATTTGGTTTATATTTAGAGCCCTTGGCAAATAAAATAAGGGCTCAGAAATTCACGAATATAATTGGTACAGTACTCAAGAAATGTTTGCTTTATTTCAGATAATATTGTTTTGTACCTGATAAATCCAGAAAAGGACATCTCAGTGTTGTAGAACATTTTGAGACAGTTTCAGGTCTTTTCAGGATACAAAATTAATCAAGATAAAATAAAGGCAATAGCTGTAAACTACGTACCCACACACAGATTGGTTCAGCAATACCCATATTTATGGGGATGTGATAAAAATGAAGTACATAGAAGTATGGATAAAAAAGGATTCCATCATAGCAGCTAAGGATATGTGGGAAGAGACTAAACAAAAGTGAACACAACATCTGAAAAACTGGAAATTCTTGTTTATGGATATGGATAGCAAGATACAAGCACTGAGAATGATTTTAGTACTTTTAGTTTTATATACAGTTTAGTCATATTTTTATCAACCAGAGGAGAGGTTATGACAATAATTAACAAAGAGTTGAATTAATTTATCCTGGAGAGGAAGAGGGCAAGATTTAAGTGGAATAAGTTGATCCTTCCTTTATAACAAGGTGATTTGGGATTACTTGATTTGAAGGGATATTTTAGAGGGGCCTATATTAGATCACCGAATGCTTAAAAAGCTAACTGTGATTAATCAACCCTATGTAAGCAAAAGCTTACAATTTTGAACAGTCAGAACAGCGATTTTTTTTTTCCTAGGGAGAAAAATCACTGTTCCAAAAAAAAAAATTAAAACACTTTAAACATTACACTACATTAACCCCCCTACTTAAATATACCAACTCTGAGACTACACCTACAGTGCCAGAAACGGCAAAGTAACGAAGCGGCCAAGCAAAGTCTTTCCCAGGGAAAGAATTTGCTTAAAAGCCACTTTGATATTTTGCTGTTTCAGGCTTTTGAGTTCGACCAAGGTGCATTACTAAGAATGCATCTTCGGTCTTCTAATAGGGAACCTTTTAGAGTTATACCATTATGGCTCATATACATAACAGAAGCAGAAGGTTATAATTCAAATTGGAAAGGGATAATGATGAAGTGGGTGAAAATTCAAGAAATAAGGAGAGAGTGGGATTTTAGATGCAGATCCTTAAGGATAATAATAACAACCATACAGAATAGTATACTCATAAAGTAGCAGAACGTATTCTAAGAACTAACCCAACATGAGAATGGGGAAAGGAGATTTTTCCAATAGGGATGACTGCAAGTAGGGGTACAGAAAACAGGCAGGAGGGGCTGGAATTTACTGAAAAAGTATGACAAAGGAACTAAGGTATTGGGAGTAAATAATTAGAGAGGGAACGGTAACAGAGTGGGATGGGGCCAAGATGTCATTTGGACTGCAGGCTAAAGACTGCCTTCCCTACCAGGGATTGATATCAGATGTAGACAAAGAGAAAGGGATAGGGGAATCCGAACTGACACACCTGCTCTGGTTTTCAGATGAATCTAGAACAGAAGCTGCTGTTACAAAAAGGGATAATTAGAAGGACATATAAAAAAATTGAAGAATAACTATAGGAATCAATCAGAGGAGGTTAGAAAAAAATAAGAAGAGAGCCTGGATAAGTACTTTACAACGGAACAATGGGAGGACGTGTATGGCTCCCAAGCATGCAACAAAGTCCGGAAGATTTAGGATTTTTGATTGGAAGTCTTTGCATAGGTAATTTTATACCCTAAGCAGACTTCAAAGATTTTTTCCTCAGGTAGCTGGCAAATGTTGGTGATATGGAAGAAAGAGGTAACTGTGAGTATATGGGGTGAGCTAATGGCTGTAACTAAGGAAATTAATCTTTTGAGCTGGGACACAGGATCTGAATTACCTATACTTAGTAAAGCCTTGTTAAGTTTAATTCTGGTGACTGTCAAAAAACAGTTACTAGAAAATGGAAATCAAAGTCTAAACCAACTGTAAAATATTAAGTATAATAAAACGGATAAGAGAAATGAAAGTGGGATCTTTAGAGAAGGGAAGGAGCAAATTACACAACAATAAATGGAAATTGTGGGAAAAATACATGCAGAATAATGTTTAGGAGGAGGAGTGAGGTGTAAAGGAAGGCAGAAATGGAGCATTTTATGTAATGTTGGCCTAATGATAGTTATAAAAAGGAATATTTGTTATGCATAATATATGTAAATGAAAAACAATAATAGTTTTTCTTATATATTAATGTATGTTTGCCTATCTCTTAAGTGATAATTTAACAGAGATGTTAAAGAAAAAAAAACAATAAATCAAATATATGCTGCATAATGTAAAACAAGACTACATTCACAGGCATTTAGCTTCAGCCATTTTCCTATGCACTACACCAGGCTTTATCAATTATGTCCATTTTGCAGTCATCAGCAAATTTAGTCAACCAGAGATCACTGATGTCAGTATTAAGGTCAGAGAAGTGCAAACACAGATCCATTTGGGGACACCGGTAGTCACTATATCTCTGTTAGAAGTAACTGCTAAACAACGTGTGTTTTATTCTAAAGCCAGTTTGCTATCCATCTTACCCCATGGGGTCCATGTTTAATGCATGTAGCTTATTGACAATGTGGTCATGTGGCATGGGGCCAAATGGCTTGGACAGATCAGCATGAGCTGCATGGATAGTGTGTCCACTGTCTGCTGCTTGAGTGACTTTCTCAAGAAGTTGAAACGTTTTCTCAGGTCAGCATGCATTGTAACAAAATTGTTGTGGGTGAAGCCTAATGAGATTTTTGATATCATGATTTATGAAGTTGGTAATGATCCCTACCATGGCTTTACAGATGAGACTGGTAAGGCTGGCAGGCATTTAGTTTCCATTGTAAGTGGTGGGTCCAGCCTTTTGAATAGGCATCACTGCAGCAATATGGCAGGTTTTGGCTAGGCTTAGGTTCATTTTTAAGGAGGAGTTCTGCTAGTGCATGCTTGACACTGTTAATTAGACAATCTGGCATGTTATCTGTACCCACAGGGGAAATGTTTTTGGTCTTAGAAAGTACCTTTAAGACATATTCCTTTGTGATGTGGCTGGGGGAAGGGGAGTGACACTGGGATAATTGGAGAGGGGATGGGAGTTTCAGAGGAGAAATTTACAGAAAACTTGTTTGACAGTATATTCACTATATTATTTGTGTTTAAACAGAAACCCCATTGAAGAGAAGCTCAGAACAATGCTGCAATTTTTTTTTTACTTTTCTAATATAATTGAAAAGGACTATTCATATGAGACTTTGCTGGTCGTTATATCTTTATAGAGCCCTTAAGTTTCTTGGCAAGGTTTTGTAAATTATTTTCATGCTGGGATGTTCTGGTCTTAATTGGTGTTTAAGAAATTTCTTCCTTTTATTATAAAGTTTGTTGATGTGAACTGACCACATAGGTGGTTTATATTTGAATTTTCCTATGTATTTATCTAAATGGGCATAAAAATCTTGAGTGCAACTGGCTGCATGCTAAGGGTCGACTGAGGGAGTGTTGTGGATACACTTAAATATTTTGTCATATAATATTGTTAGGCTCACCCTTCTGAAGTCTGTAAAGAGAATGGTGTTGGTTGTTGGAGGAATGGTGATTCTGAGAGTGAAATTTACAGGCTGGTCGTCTGACTTAACCAATAAGGGGCTTACCAAATGAATGGAACAGGTAGGGCTGTGTTAGCGAGAACTAGATAAACAATGGTTTCTGCACATCGACTTCCAAGAAGGTTGCACACTGACCAACATCCTAATTTCAGCTGTGCCAGTGTTAAAACAGAAACTGAGAACAAACAAGGAGTGCCACTGAATTCAGTTACCAGCTAGTAAGTACAATGCCTACTTATCAGCAAAGGAGAAATTATGAAAACCTGAAAGAAACTCAAGCAGAAAAGCTGAAGAGAAAATAATGGCTGGGAAGGATCCTGCAGCTATTCAGCAAAAAGCAATTCAAACTTCAGCTTTGGTTCAAGAGATGCCAGTAATTTACAGTGAAAAATAAATCAAATGTACTCAGAGATTATTAAAATAAATGAAACACTGAATGAATATATCAACTCAAATAACAAAATTCTGAAAAAAGGAAGAAGCTTTAACTAACTGTTCAGATAAACTGATAAAACTGCAAAAATCAGAGGCTGAAATTAAAAATTTGACTGACTATGAGGCTTCTCAAGAAGAGCTGTTTCAAAGAATTTGATAGTGTTAGAAGACTGAGTGTGCAGACAAAAATTAGATTTTTTGTTGTACCAGAGAAACTAGAAGGACCAGACTGCATTATGTAATGAAAGAACAAATAAACAACTGGACTGGTATTCCACAGCAGGATTTGTTAATTGAAAGGGTGCACTGAGTGTATGTTCAAAACCTGGCCACGAGAAAGCAGACAAGACCTGTATTAGTAAAGATGTACTTATACCAGCAGAAAGAGTTCCAGAAGGGCAAAATATTAAAAGTTGGAGACAGCAGAGTGTTTGTGGAAAATGATTATTCACTATACATCAGGCAAAAGAGAAGCACATTTATCCCAGCAACCAGGGAATGTCGTGAGGCAGCTGCTGTATCCAGATGTCTTCAGAATATTTTTCTTGGAGTATTAAGGTAATTTCTGATGCAGAATAGGCTAAGGAGGAAATAAAAAAGTTTATCCAACAAAAAGTGAGCCAGCAAACATAAGATGGCTTTGCTTTTCATTCTTCTGACAGGTAAGTTCATACAGAGGCTTTGCCAGTGAAACCTTTTTCAATGTTCCAAAGAAAAATGCTTGAAAGACAGAAAAAACATAGGAATTGACTAGAAGAATGGGGAGAACCTTGGACTTGAACCAGAGTCTGGGGTTTGGAAATGGAGATGAACATGAAGAAGACCAGCAACACTGAAATTAGTGAATAAATGGGAGACTATAAAGCATAAATCACATTTGTGAAATATGGTTTTTCAAGAAAGTATAGCTAAAAAGACCGGAGATTTGTTCACTTTGATAAACATGTGGGTGGAGTGTAAATAATGTAGCCCAATTTTTGTCATTACTGTTTAGAAGGACACTAAAAGGGAGAAAACAGTAACTGTAAGTAAACCAGTTTTTATTCTTTTTAGTATTTGCATAATACATTCTATGATATTAACTGCATGTTTTACATGCAATAAAACAGTTTTGTGTACTGTGTAGTCAGGGGTATTTTAAATGTGGGGTAGTCTTTTCAGTGACTGATATATGTGTTAAAGATATTAAAGTAAACAAATACTGTTTTAGTTTTAAGAAATATAGGCTTTACTGTATAATGAGATAAGGCTGGACAAAAAGCAAGTTTAATGTTAATATGTTGTGATCTTGGACTGCTGGAGTGGTGGTGTGGTATAAAAATGCACTGATTATAGTATATATAGAATTACAATATTTTCTCTTATTTTTAGAAGAGTGAACGTCTAGATTAATACTCTTGGTTTAAGCTATAAACAAGTGTTTTTTATAAGCAAGTAGGCTTTAAAATAAGTCAAAATGATGAAAGTCATGAAAAATGCTAAGGGTCTTACATCTGCAAACATATCAGCTTGTTTTTTTTTTTCATTAGCAAATGTTCAGTGGGAGTCAAGAAGTGGGAAGCTGATGGCAGCTGCACATTTTATTCTGAGGGAGACTGACGCATATTCATTGCTGAGTACTTTTCCATAAAGAATAGTTGTCTGCAGGTGCAAACAATTAATCTTGAAAGTTCTGAACATACTTTACAAAGGAAAATGCAAAATTTAAAGATACAATGACAAGCAGTTCAGTGAAAAGTTGTTGTTGTTGTGTCTTTCGGCTTTTCTCAGTTAGGGGTCGCCACAGCAGAACTCCGGTCTGCTAATGATTGGCAGTAGATTTTTACGTGCCGAGTTGCCAGCCTTGACGTACAACCTTCAACGAAGGTACGCCCATTCACGCATGTCTCCACACAGAAGACGCTCTAGCTGAGATTCGAACAGGACAACGTCTTACTGTGAGGCGACAATGCTACCGCAGCACCACCACCGCAGTCTAGTTCAGTGAAAAGCAAAGTTTGAAATTATGGGAAGTGAATAAGAGAAAGCAGCCTCCCTAGCAGCCTTAATACTTTAATATCATTTAATAGAACATAATACAATTCCTTTTTTAAGCTAGCCAGTGCACTTTTTCTTAAGGTAAAAGTTAATGTTTTCTGAAAGCATACACACTGTTTTTTTTCAGATCTGGGAAGGGAATAGAAATAAGAAATGAACAGACAGCAATCAGTGTAAGTGGGAACACATGCTGTGTAGCATGTGCTTTAGCATGGGTGACTTTAATTTTAGGTTAGTAATGCCTGAATATGCAACTGTCCATTTGGGGCAGTTGCTCCTATCTGGGGTGGTAAACTTTCTTTTTAGATGATGTACAGAGCTTTGTGTGTTTGTTCTAATTTAACAGGGGGTAGAGTATTTTGGAAATTTATGTAGTTTTTTTGTTTGTTTGTTTGAGTGTTTTCATTAAAATAAAAAGTCTTGAAAAATGTAACATAGGTTCAAATGGAAACAAGAAGAAAAGTACAGTTGTGTAAGTTGAATTTACCATAACAGTAGCTGTTCAAATGATCACTGATGCAGTAGCATTATCTATATGGGTAGATTACCATAGCTAACTGCATTTGGGAGGTGGAAGGAGAAGAGTCCAGGAGTGACTGGAGAATCATCCTACAAAGCTTGATCTAGACCTAGAGAAGGAGTCACGCTTATAGTTCTTTAAAGTACATACAGAGGTCCAAGCAGCAGCTTCTACCATGCTTCTAGAATCCAATCCTTTCCAGAAATCCATAGATGAAGCAAAGGTCTTATTAGAGTGGGCCTTGATACTGCCTGGCATAGATCTGTTGTAGTGAGTATAACAAAAGATAATAGCCTTAGACAACCATTTGGAAATATTCTGTTTTGACACAGGTTGACCCCTTTTTCCACTTTCATAAAAAATGAACAATTGATCTGAAGATCTCAAAGATTAAGTTTTGTCAAGATAGTACCTTAGTTGTTGGTGGACATCCAAGGTATGTAGTATCCTTTCTCCCTCGTTTTTTTGGGTTCAGGAAAGAAAATGAGGAAATGGAGAGTTTGACTTAACGTAAACGTGGATACCACTTTAAGCATGAACGAAGGATCATTTCTCAAAAAAACCCTGTCATGTGAAAAATGACATAAGGCTGACTCACCACAAGATCTTGCAACTCTTCTTGCAGAGGTCAGAGCAATCAGTAAAACAGTTTTCCATGTTAAGAACCTCATGTGAGACAAATTTGCTGATTCAAATTGAGCGCAAGTGTTAGCTTTTTTATACAAAAGCATGAACTTTAATAGAGAAATAAGAAAACACATAGTATACTAACTTACATAAATATTGTAAAACCAGAGAATGGATAGTCCTGAATGGGTGCTGGTTATGTTGTTGGCACCAACTAGATAACCTTTTCCATTTGGTAATATATGATTTTCTAGTATCAGGCTTTCCTGCCTCAACTAGTACCTGCTGCACATCCTCAGAAAACAGGTGCCTAAATGAAATTAAGACCCCCCCTCATTCAAGCAGCCAATTGAAGATGATTGATGTCAGGGTGATTAGACACCTCTAGTCTTGTGTGATTAGATCCAGTCTTTGAGGAAGCCATTTTCAAAAGAAGTGAGAACCATGGTTGCCTGGGCCAGAAGGGTATCATCACAATGAACTTAATGGCTTTCTTCTGAATCGTCAGTAGTACCCTGGATATTGGCATACAGGACCATTCCTGTCCAAAGAAAAGGCATGTGTCTTCCACACCTCTTTTCATGGAGTCCTGGAACAAAATTTTGCCAGCTGATTGTTCAGATAGGTCTACTTGAGGAATCCCCCCACAGATGGAATGAATCTTGGAAATCCCCCTGAATAAGTTTCCATTCATGAGGGTCTACCCTAGAACTTCTCACTTTGTCTGCCACATAATTTTGCTTTGATGGAATGTAGGATGCCTGTAGAGTGAGACTGCTGTGAAGCTATATCTCAAGTTATCATGGTTAGTCTGCAAAAGGGATAGAGCCTGGTTCCCCGCGGCTTGTTGATTTTATTTAATATTTATTTATTTAATATTTGTTTACTGGGAAAGTCTGACTTGGAATGAGCCAATTTTAAGCAAAGGCCCAGGGAAAAACACTGAGGTCCATGTCTTTGTAATGTGGGAGGAAACTGGAGCACCCAAAACAAACCCACATGAACACAGGGAGGACATGCAGACTCTGCACAGAAGGCACCCCAGCCGAGAACTGAACCAGAGAACCTCTTGCTGTGAGGTGACGATGCAAACCTCTGTACCACTGCACCATCCAGGTGCAGGTTTGATGTACCGCATGATTGTGGTATTGTCTGTTGAAGAGGTCTCAGGGAAAAAGATGGTGGAGAAAGCTGAGTGCCTTGATCAGGGCAAGCATCCCACTGATATGTATGTGCTTGCATCTGTCCTTGGTGTTCCACATCCCCTGCAATTGTATCCCTCATGAAACCGCTCCCCAAGCAAAGTCGAAATCATCTGTGGTAAGTGCCTGTTTTGGAGCAGGGAGAGAGAAGGGGAGACCTAGATTTAAGGATAACTGTTGTTTCCCACAAAATATTTATTTTCTGGCAAACCTCAGCACTGGGGTCTAAAAAGATAAGGGGTGTCGATATTGGGACCCAAGAGATTTCAGGTACCATTGTATCTTTCTCATGTGGAGTCTTGCCAGGGGTATCATGTGAATTATAGATGCCATGAGTCCCAAAATCCTGAGGCATTCCCTCCCAGTAACTGAAGTTCGAGTGGAAAACCTTAGAAATAGATCTAAATAAAAATATATATATATTTTTTCCCTTTGGAAAAAAAGCTGTTTTAACTGAGGTGTCTAGTTGACATCCCAGGAACACAATCTTGTGTGAGGAAGTCAAAAAAGACTTTTAAATGTTCTCTTGGAATCCCAGTTTGTGCAAGAGAAATCTCTCACCCAAGAGAGATTCCTGACACCTTGAAAAAGACACTGCAAAGATAAGCAAGTTGTCTAAATATGGAAAAATGTGAATACCCTGTAGTCTGCAATGAGCTATAACTCGAGCTAGACACTTTGTGAACATTCTTGATGCAGTGAATAGTCCAAAGGGTAAGGCAGAGGACTGATAATGTGATCCCGACACAAAGAATCTTAAGAAACATCTGAAGTTTGGGTGAATAAGGATGCTATGATAAGCATCTTTTAAGTCTGTTGTTGCCAGAAAACTTGAAAGAGGAAGAAGAAGAAACAGGTTGACAACACGTTGAATTTGAACACTATTATAAACAAGGTTAGGAAAAAAAGATCCAGATCTGGTCTCAAAGCGTTTTCTTTCTTTGGCACCAGGAAAATCCTTGAATAAAATCTTTTCCCCACCTGAGAAGGAGGAACTGGTTCTTTCACTCCTTGGGACAGTATGTGATGAAGAACAGACAGAAACAAAATATTCTGATCTGGAGGATGAAGAATGACCCCCCCCCCGAAAGGAGACATTTCCTCCAACTGCCATCTGTAACCTTGATGAATGAGTTTCAGAACCCATTTGTCTGAAACAATCTGTTACCAAAGAAAAAGCAGAAACTCAGAGCTTCTGGAAGGGAAAAAGGGGCTAAGGTGGTAGGGGGTCACGAGGTTTCTTGAATAGACATGCAGAGTTGATGGACTGTCCTTTGTTTTGGAAGGTTTGAGACTTCTTTTCGGAACTCCCTTACCATCTCTTCTTAAATGTCTGTTTACCTGAATTCTGTTCAGGAAGTTTATTTTGTTTTTTGCCAAACTTGGATGAGGAGAATGAAAATCCTTTGGACAATTTGGAAAAGGAAGGCCAAACAAATCTTAGAGATTCCTTGGATCAACTTGCCCCTTCATCCCTCTTTCTATCACCTCTGCATCAGTAGGTTAAACATTTAAAATGACATATTTACGTCATCTGGGACATCCTGAGAATGCAACCAAGCAAACTTGCTTAAAACAGTACAATGGCCATACCCCTGGAAGAAGTATCAGCAGAGTCATACAAGCACACTGCAAACAGTGAGTACTGACCTGTGCTACAGACGAAACTAAGCTACTTAAAGCAGATTTCACTTCACAAAAAGTAACTCTAGACAAAACATTCCTCATACTTTCACAATTTGTCAGAACAAACTTTAAAATATTTAACACATTATTACCTGTTTTTGTTTGTTAATTTCTGGAGCTTTTCTCCCTGGGCCTCTACTGAAAAGGGACCTGTGTCCAGTGGACTTTCCCAATTAACAAATGTAAAATATATAAAATAAATATGAGTCTGACAATTCAAATTTCTGAAAGTCAGAGGTGTGGAAGTGTACACTTTTTCCTAATACCCATCAATAATATCCCCATCCTTATCAGAAAGAGTAGGACTGGAAATAACCAAGTGCTTAGCAACAGTGGGATCAACTAAGGCTACAGCTGCTGGGTCACGTTTGGGAATAGTGTATAAACATTTAAAAGATGGAGGAATTTTATAAATGCTATCTGCTTTTTTAGGTACAGCTGGCTGACTACCAAGAATATTGCAGGCAGTAAGATGCACATCCTCTAAAGTAGACAGGACAGGAGGAATAGATGTAGGTTCTGGAAAAATCCTTCTGTAACAACTCATAGTATTTTCTGACAGACTGAGAAGCTTCAGGGTTCTCCCACTGAAGACACTGACACTGACACATTTTAGCAATAGTCTCAAAGAAAGAGAAACCCCTCAAAGGGAGAATCAGAAACTGAACTCTCCTGTGAGGCTGAATCAGAAATCTGTGGAAAAACCCAGAATCCATTCCTGCATCTTCCTGTACAGACTCAGACTCTTGAATATCTTCAGGAAAATTCATCCCTGGTTTGGCACCTATGTCTCTAGTGGACAAAGGCAGCCTGTTTCATCTCCAAGGCCCCTGCTTGTAAATATTTCACCTCCCAAGCCCATGTGTACACTTATCATGGGTACTAGAACTTGTCAGAGATCTGGGATGCATGGCTAGACTTAAAAAGGCCCTTGGGGTCATTAGCCTAGTAAACACCTATGAACCTATAAAAGAGGAATCCCTCTTTTACCAGAAAGTACTTTACAAGAAGAATCAATATCCTGAATTAATCCTTGAACCAGTCCCAGTAAACTACTTCTATCCAAAGAAATTTGAAGAGGAGCAGATAAATGTTTGGTTTTCTGTTTCATTTTGATGGGAAAAATGAGGCCAGTAGTGTTATAAATGGCAGCAGCTGCTTCCCCAGGGGATGGCCAGAGCATTCTGACACAACAGGAAAAATGTCCTTGTTCCGTCTCCCAGGTCCAAGAATAATGGCTCTCCCTTGGACACTGAGGGGACTTCAGCAGTTGTGGAGGATGTGGCTAACCCCTGGTCCATACTGTCTGTAGGTGCTACCAGAGGGATCTGAGGTAAAAGATGAGTGGTCTGAGGTACAACAAATAACCACAGCAGAGTCACCCACCCATGGGTAAGGCAAATCCCTGTGGTGGTAAAGGCTGTTTGCTTAACTTTTTGTGTTTCTTTTTGAGGCTGAAAGAAGGACTGACCATAGGACTAATAGACTGTTCCATGGTCAAGCTGAAAATGGTACCTCATTCCCATGGAAGACAAGCAGCAAATGCCAGTAAAACTACCAGTTCACAAAGGTTACCTTTCTGATAGAAAAAAGACATTTGTACTTTAAAACGCTATGGCAGCTCCACAACAGAGAAAAAAACACACAATTTATCTACAGAAAATAAATTTCCAGTTAGTACAGATTATTTTTAAACTGACACAAATAAATGAGTGCTCTGTTTAAAAGAACATTCCAGTCTCAAGGCATTCTGTTAAATGACATCATTCCTAGCTTTAAAATAACTTTCATGAAGAAGAGAGTAATAAATCATCAACATTTAACAAAATGGAAGCCCCCCCCCAAGGGAACTTATCTTCCCAGCAAAAGAAAACACAAACCAACCATTGATCCTCAAAAGCATCACAGGAGTGTGTTCTTTGGTGGCAGTAAAGCTCTGAAGGGCTTTGCACCTAAACTTGACTTTTTGTCAGCTCAGTTCAAGAAGCCTGACCATTTCAGTGTGTGGAATGTGTACTGAAGCATTAGAAGCTGTATGGCTGTTATATCTTGACAGGATATAACCCCATATAACTAAGGCTACTGCAGCAGTGATCAATGTGAGAACATCAACAGTATAAAAAATTAGTCTGCCAAACATTAGTATGTGCGTGTAACACAAAAGTTGGAAATACACATTCTAAAAAACTGTAATGTATAAGTGGGAACAATAGCTTTTCGTCATAATGGATATGCTGTCCATAATATCCTGGAATGTAAGTGGCCTTACAGGTCTAGACAAAAAGGAAAGAGTATTGAATTATATTAAGAAATACAGGGTGCAAATAGCAATGCTGCATGAGATATATTTAGAAAGAAATGAGCATGTAAATTTGGCAAAGAATGCATTTATTTCAGGATGGATATTCAACAGAATATCAGCCAAATGACTGGGTAGTAATTATACTAACATTAGAGTTGTCCCAGTAGTGACAGAAGAAGAAAAAATACAATACAGGTAGATTTGTTGTAGTAAGAGGCTATTGTGAAGAGTGGAAGATTACACTGGAATGTATTTATATTCCACCAAAAACTGCAATTATGCAGCTGAAGAAATTTTTGGGAGAAATAATCAGTTTTCAGCAGAGGATTTTACTTATAGGTGGAAACTGGAACTTTATTTGCAATAGTGAGGATGTACCAGGGAGATCTAGAATGGAAAATATGACAAAAGAGAGTAGATTTCTGAAGAAATTTATTAAAATATTTGGTATGGAAGACATGACTTCAGTAGTAGGAACTTTTAACAGAATTTACATATCATTCCCCAAGGTACAATAACTGGGCTAGACTGGATAGAACTTATATTTCACAGGAACATATGAATTTCATTGAAAGCTTCAACTCACATCTAATAACTATGTCAGATAATGAACCAATACAATCTAACATAAAAGTGCAGGATATTGAAGTAAAAATAAGACACTGGCTCTTTCCCACCTACCTGTTAAAAAGAGAAGAATTTAAGGAATAGGTGGTGGAACTTATTCAAGAGTTATTAGGAAAGATAGAAATATTTTCATAAATTATATCTAGTGAGTGGGATAAAATGAAAATTGGGTTTAAAACAGAGTAGAAATGAAAGACAAGGAAATATGGTTAAGATGTAATAGGAATCAGTGAGATGTGTATAAAAAGTATAGCAGAATAAGAGGAATATCACAGAACAAGAGGAGGTGCGGATGTAGAATGTTAAAGAAAAACTAAGGGAGTATCTGGATAATATCCATGCCTGACATGACTGCTCCCCAGGCTAGTGAAAGTGGATAAGGTACACATACTAAACCTAGAGTACTTAATAATAGTTTTCACTCTTACTCACAAACACTGGCTAATGCACAGTGTATGTACTGTACCTGTGTACCATGTATGTATTCTACCTATGTTCCAAATTTCAGCTGTACACCGCAAATCTATTAATTACCTTTATTTTTAAATTAATATTTTCTTGTTTGTTGTCTCCACTGTAACTGTTGATGTGCTGCATACCACTGTAAAAACATGTCTATTGTAATTTGTGTGTGTACTGATCATGTCTAAATATTTAAATGTATCTGTAATTTTTCTGTGTGGAGCTTTTCTCCCCGGGCCTCTGCTGAAAAAGGGCCTTTTCGGCTCAGTCGGTTAACAAATGTAAAATAAATTAAAATAAATAAATAAATAAATATACATGAGTTAAGTAAGATTGGTTTTAAGCAATTAGTTTTTGATAATAACTCCAGAGCACAAAAACTTTTAGCAGAACAGTTTAGGCAACAGAAACCAGAAAGGGTTGTTGCCAAACTTAGAGAACTTATAACAAAACAAACAAACAAATAAATAACTAATAACCAGTGATCCTGCAGAGGTTTTAGAGATATTTTGGAAATGTTATGAAAATTTGTATAAAGCAGAGAAATGCAGACATCAAGAAAGAACACAAATGGAAATATTAATGGAAGACTTAATTATGCCAGGGTTAGAGGTAGATGAGGCTCATTAACTAACAGTTATGATAGGATGAGATAAAACAGTGATGTATAATCAATCTTCAGGAAAGTCTCCATGAACAGATTATATTCCTGTGGAAGTTCACACGTGAGGAGAGAAGAAAGTGATAAAGATCTGGAAGATTTTATATATCAGTATTTTAAAAGGAGGAGAAGCAACAACATATTGGAAGAAAGTGGTGATGGCTGTATTACTTAAGGATGGTAAAGACCCATCAGACCCAGCTTCATAGAGACCCATTTCAATTTTAAACCATGATTATGAAGTGTTTATGTCTAAACTAGCTGAAGGTATGGAAAAAGCATTGCCAAAATTTGGTAGCTATGTATCAGTGTGGTTTTATGGAGAACAGGCAAATATTTGACAACATCAGTAGAACAACAATGATCTAGAGGGAAGCAGAATATACTTCTGTTGTTGATGGGTCTTGATGAAGAAAAAGCATTCGACAGAGTAAGCTGGGATTTTATAAGTATGGCAATGGAAGTATTTGTATTCCTTGATACAATAATAAGGTTAATTAGGAGGATATATGAAGGATCAGAGGCAAAAATTAAAGTGTGTGTGTGTGTGTGTGTGTGTGTGGGGGGGGGGGGGGGTCCTCTGTGATAAGTTGTTTTAGAACAAAGAAACCAGGAAGGAGTGTCCTCCTTCCCCTTTGTTATTTGCTTTATATTTAGAGCCATTGGCAAAGAAAATAAGTGACTAAATATAAGGATATGATTTGTATGGTTGTGATAATGTGGGGTAGTGCCAGCTGTGCCAGGGGAACAGGTCAGTGCATGTGTAACATATACCAGCATAGCTAGTTGGAGTTTTGTAAAGAGTTATATGTAATATGAATATCAAACTGATTTGTATAGATGCTTATGTTAAAAATGTATTTTTAAATTGTTTGTATTAAAAATGTATCAATATTGGGCCTGCTGGACAGAAAAGAAATATACATTCTTGTTAGGCTGTATTGTTGTAATTGCTGAAATGTATATATTTTAACAGAGGATACTGGACGGGAAGGGGTTAAGCTCAGCCCAGCTAACTTTAAGAAAAATAGCCTGAAATTAAATGACTTGGTTTAGGCAATAAATATTTTATATCACAGGTCTGAATTCAGCCAGAGATGCAATGTCTGTGAAAAGTGTGGGGTAGGATCCTGCTCTATTGTCCTTAGTAGGAAAATAATTGCTACTCTGCGGTGCCAGAGAATGGCTTGTTAGTTTCTGCAGGAAGGGTGGAAGTGTTGGAATTGTTTTACAGTTTCCAGATGCCGTAATAAAACTTAGCTAAAGGTCTATGTATGTAATGAGACACATCAGTGCCAGATCATGGCTTAGTTTCTAGTGAGAGGATAGTGTGGGAACCACAGAGTCAGGTGACCACATGTGATGTCATTCTGTAGCCAGCACTGAAACTGTATTTGAGTACTAGTGAGAGATGTGAGGTGTGCACTGTGTTTTTGGACCTGACAAGGCACTCATCCATGTTCATCTTGCCATGCTTTAGTAAGTAACTAGGGAACAGTAATTCTTCAGTCGGTTAGAAAAATATAGTGTGATTAGCTAAATGTTTTTTTCTGTGTCTGAGTCTTTCCATCTATGTTATTTTTTTTTCTGTGTGATTGAAACTCTAGTGTTTATTGTAAATAGATATTCAGTATTTTCATGTTTTTATATTATTTATTATTAAATATAACTAAACCTTCCATTGTGCCTGGTATTTCAGAAGATATTTAATGTCTGAGAGTACTTGCATTTATTTAGTGGCACTGTGGCTCCACGTTCCTGAAAGTCCTGCTGCTTGGTAAAATACTACTTTTTGTATAATTATTAATTTTACTAAGTGTAATTGGGTGCCCTAGTAACAGCTTTAAAGTAGCTGGCTTCAGGTGTTCTGGTGGCAGCAGATCTACCTTATAGTCTGGGTGGAGGTGGCAGAGCAGGTAAGCTGGGCCAGCCTTTTCCAGGTGTGTGTGTGTGTGTGTGTGTGTGTGTGTGTGTGTGTGTGTGTGTGTGTGTGAAAATCAAATCTCAAAGACAGTGTGTGTGGCAGGTACTTTTAACAGGGACACTGAGAGCACTGATTTCACAGAGAGGGTGGTGGAGGACTTGGCTTGGAATACCCAGCTAAGGACTCAGCTTTATAGTGGTCAGTGGGAAGTCTTATTTGAGGCCTAGAGAGGAAGCTCAGCCCTAGAACTAGAGTGTGCATTTCCTAAGTGCTCTTAAGGGACATTGTACTTAGTGCAGAGAGCTGCATCTGAAAATACTGTGTGTGTCTATTTTTCTCACAGTGAGCATTTCCTACCAGTGTCAGTGCTGAGGATTGAGGCTCCTTGATCACTGCCCCAGAGGAGGGACGTCACATATTGGTAAGCAGCAGTGTGGATATTAATTGAATTTCTGTAGCCTGTAAGCAGTTTTCACTAAAGGTGTTTGTACTCCCTGCAACCACAATGTAAACATACAAAATTTCATTTTTCACAACAATTTTATTTATTTTTTTAGTTTAGTTTAGTCAGGCAAAGCAGGCAAAGATGTCAGCAGAGGATTATGGCAAGCTGACAGTGAACCAGCTGGCTAAGGTGTGCAAATCCAAAGGACTGGTATATGCCAACATGACTAAAGGAAATTATTTAAGCCTTAGTTGCACTTGCAGCACAGACCAGTAACCAGGAAGACAACCAGTCTGCTGATGGGGATGGGCAGCCCTCAGAAATAGGACAGTTCACCTTTTCCTCAGAGGACTTAAAAACTCATCTAGACTTAAAAGAGACTTAAACTGGAGGCAAAACATCTGAATTAGAATCAGCAGAGAGACTGTGGTGTCTGGAGGCCAAAGGAAATGAGAGGCAGATTCAATATGAGAGGGACATGCTGACTGTTTGACAGGAACGTGGAGGTAATGGGGAAGGGAATAACCAAACCCCAGGAGCAACAAAGGCTGATAAATTTCTTCCACAGTAAACAGAAGGTGATAATTGTGATAGTTTTATTTATATATTTGAAAGAGTATGTGATCAGGATGATGTTGACTAAGGGCTCTGGGTACAGTTCCTGACCCCCTTATTCCATTTTTTAAAGCTGTGACTGCTGTTTCTAAATTTTCTGATACTGACTGTTTACATTATGACAAGGTTAAACAATGTTTATTGGGATGTTTTGCATTAACACCTGAAGCTTATAGAAAAAAAATTGTGAGCATAGACATAGGGCAGATGAAAGTATATGTGATTATATTTCTGATCTAAGCACTTATTTTCATGGGTGGGTGAGTGGGTGTCAGGCCACCACTTTTGAAAGGCTGGCAGACATTTTGGTGAGAGAACAAGCCCTTAAAACTTTGCCTGAGGACATGAGAATCTAGTTAGCTGACCGGGAGTGTAACTCTGCAGATGAGCTGTGGAGAAAAGGGGATCTCTACTTAGCAAACAGGGCATCAATACACAAGAAGGGGATACCCAGTGTTGCACATTGATTAAAGGAAACCCATGGTGGGCATCCTAAACCACCTCAACAGAGTCCACCAGTAAATGGGGAAACCACTAGTTCAGCTACACTGCCAGGATCAGGGTTTAGGTGTTTTAAATGCAACCAGAGGGACCATGTAGCATACAAACGTCCACCGAAGCAAGGTGGGGAACAAAAGGTGAGGAAGCCAGCAAGGGGGAATAAGAGCATGCCAGTGGTAAGTTGTCTGGTGACAACAGGGGTACCAAACTATCACTGGAGTTTCTATCCTATCTTAGGGGATGGGAAACAGGCCACTGCCAAGATATAAACAGCCTCTGACATAACCACTGTAAAGCCTGCAGTGGTTAAAGAGGAACAGTACTTGCTTGGGCAGTCCACTCCAGTCAGAACTTTAGGAGGGACCCCATTCCAAATACTTTTGGCCAGAGTTCACCTTGACTGGGAGGGTGGAAAAGGAAGCAAGCAAGTAGCTGTGTTTGAGGATATCCCTGCAGATGTCTTGATAGGGAATGATTTTGGTAATGCAGTACCTTGTGTGCATGCAGTTACATGCATTCAGCCTTGGAGAAAGGCATGTGGGTCTGGTAGCCTAGGGGAGACCCAGACAGACCCCACACCTAAAGCTGGGGCTGGTGATATGGCTATTTCAGGGAGGGAGCTACCCTGTAGCAGTGAGCCTGAAGGTGAGCCACAGCTGCTGATAGGTACTGATGTTTCCTTGGACAGGGTGACTGTAAGGGCAGGGGTGATGGAGGCACCCAGGTTGACAACGAGGCACCGCTGTCAGAAGACACCAGACTTCCTGTGGAAAGAGAGATGGGACGAGTCACAAAAGTAGAGTTGAGAAAGGCTCAGGTCTTGGATCCTACATTACAAGGCTTGAGGGAGGTAGCTAAGAAGGAATATTATTGTCAAGGAAAAGGGGAGTCCGTATACTGGAATAAAGGGCTACTGTACAGAGAGTGGACCCCTGAGGGAGGGCTAGAGGGTGAGTTGTTACATCAGTTGGTAGTGCCCAGAGCCTACCATCTGGCACTTCTAGCCATAGCCCATGACATTCCTTTTGCAGGTCATATGGACATAAAGCATACCAAGAGATGTATTACGCAGAACTGAGATTGCAAGGGATGTAACAGGGTACTGCAGAACCTGTGATCAGTGCCAAAAGGTAGGCAAGGCAGGAGACAAGGTCAAAGCTACTTTGATGCATTTGCCTGTGATTGAAGAGCTGTTTCAGGGGGTAGCTATGGATATTGTGGGGCCTCTGAGTACCCCAAGTTCCACAAGGAAGAAATATATCCTAGAGGTAGTAGATTATGCTACTAAATACCCTGAGGTGGTGGCTCTGTTCTCCATCGAGGCAGAAAAGGTGGCAAACGCTTTTATTTTTAGCAGACTAGGTTTCCCGAGAGAAATACTGACTGACAGCGGGGCCAGTTTCATGTCAGACCTAATGGTTTGTCTGTGGAAGCACTGTGGGGTGAAGCACCTAAAGACCACACCCTACCATCCCAAGACGAATGGTCTTGTGGAGAGGTTAAACTTTACACTGAAGACCATGCCAAGGGCATTTGCAGACCAGTTTAAGAGAGACTGGGATAAATATTTGTCCCATCTGCTGTTTGCATATAGAGAAGTACCCCAGGAATCCACAGGTTTTTCCCTTTGAGTTGTTGTATGGTCATAGGGTGAGGGGGCCCTTGGATTTGATTTGTGATGAGTGGGCAGGTGAGTGTGAATACCACAAGCAGTCTGTTGTTGCATATGTCCTATACATCAGGAAAGGGCTTAGGGAGTTCATGGGCTTGTCCCAAGAGAACCTGGCAAGAGACCAATAACAGAAAAAGGTCTGGTATGACAGGAGTGCTCAAGTCCGAGAGTATACTGTGGGACAGCAGGTTATGGTGCTTATTACTGTCAGACACAATATGCTGCAGGTAGCTTGGGAAGGACCCTTCAAAGTGGTAAGGAAGGTCAGTGTGTTAACTACATGGTAAAACTGCTAGGCAGGTGGCAGGGGTACAAACTATACCATGTTAACATGATGAAGCCTTACCATGATAGGGAGGCCCTTGTGCTGAGTGTGATGACCCGGCATTGCCAACCAGTAATCAAGGAGCCTCAATCCTCACCACTGGCAACTGTGGGGGGACGTCCACTGGGAGACTAACAGGTACACACACAGTATTTCCACATGCTGCTCTCTGCATCAAGTGCAATTTCTCTTAAGAGCACACAGAGACCACAGTCAGTCCAGGGCTTGTTTTTCCCTCTTCCTCCAGATCCCCAGTAAGAATCACCACTGGCACAGCTACAGAATTGAGATCTCAGCTGAGTGACCAAGCTAAGACCTCCAGCACCCCTCTGTCCAGCCAATGCTTCATGTCCCTGTCCATGTAGGTGACACACACACACTCTTTGAGGTTTGATTTACTCACACACAGACACACACACACACACACACACACACACACACACACACACACACACACACACACACACACACACACACACACACACACACACACTCACATGTGGGAAAGGCTGGCACAGATTTATTAGCTATGTCCCCTTCTGCCCAGACTATAGGGTAGTTTCCACTGCCCTCAGTCACTTTTTGACAGCTACATTAAGGCCTTTAACAAAGAGTGCCCAATTGTACTGTGTAATATTAATACTAATACAAATGGTAGTTTGACCAAGAGCAAGGCTATTAGGAGTGGCCCACACAATGTCACCAACTAAATACGCAAATACTCTCAAAATTTAAATATCACTACACAAATCAGCCACAATTAAATATTTAAATATATTTAATAATAAATAATAGAAAAAAAAACAATACTAAATATGTATTCACAGTGACATCAGAGTTCAAAACCACAGGAAATGTTTAAACAACATTGCAGTACAGACTCACACAAATAAAGAAAAATATCTAAACTAAGCTTCACTATAATCCTGACTGAATCTAAGAGGATTATATTATTCCCTAGTAACTTACTTCTAGAGCAAGGCAGATGTGAGGAATGATTCTTGTTATTGTTGTCAGGTCCAAGGCAGAATGCAGAATGCTTTGTCTCACTAAGAGACTTTTCAAAATAATATCTAAAATATTACTGCTGGAGCAGCTTGCAGAATGCCATCACTTCTTATCATCTGACCTCTAGTACCCAGGCAAAACCCCCATTGCTGGAAGCTGGAAGTATTGAGCATCTATCTGTAAAAATACTCATACAAGAGCTTTTGATCAGATCTTTGGCAGATGCTGGAAGTCCAAACAATTACATTCCTTCATGCTTTCAGAGAAGAAATTAGTTCACTCCAAAGACAATACATAATGCTTCCTAGTACAGACTTTGTGTCTCTAGCTGCATTGAATCATCTTTATGGCCTAGCCTATAAAGTAATTTTATTTCAGATACAGGTTACAGGAGATCAATGTCCACACCACTGAGTCCCAATATGTGATGTGGCAATCCCACCACTACCAGCCAATTAATATGTGATGAACCACCACTGAAAACCAGTAATCAAGGAATCTCAGTCCGCACCACTAGCAAATGTGGGGGATGTTCACTGGGAGGATAACAGGTACACACAGTATTTCCAGATACAGCTGCCTTTATCATGTGCAATTTCCCTTAAGAGCACACAGAGACCACAGTCAGTCCGGGGCTGGTTTCTCACTCTTTCTCCAGATCCCCAATAAGACTCCCCGCTGGCACAGATATAGAGTTGAGATCTCCACTGAGTTACCAAGCCAAGACCTCCAAGACCCTTTCTGTTCAACCAGTGCTTCATGTCCCTACCCAAGTAGCTGACACCCACACTCTCTGAGGTTTGATTTGCACACACACACACACACACACACACACACACACACACACACACACACACACACACACACACACAGACATGAGAAAGGCTGACACAGGTTTACTAGCTATGCTCCCTTCTTCCCAGACTATAAGGTAGTTACCACCACCACCATTCACTCCTTATCAGCTACTTTATTGCCCTTAACAAAGGGTGCCCAATCATACTGTGTAATATTAATACTAATACAAATGGTCGTTTAACCAAGAGCAAGGCTGTTAGGAGTGGCCAACAAAGTGTCACCAAATAAATATGCAAGTACTCCCAAAACTTAAATATTTCTACACAAATCACCCACAATAAAAGGTTTAAATATATTTAATAATAAATAATAAAAGAACAGTACAATACTAAATATATATTCACAGTGACATCAGAGTTCAAAACCAATGAAATATTTAAAATAACATTGCAGTACAGGCTCACACAAATAAAGAAAAACAAAATCCAAACTAAGCTTTGATATATTCCTAACTGTATCTAAGAGAGTTAATATATTCTAATAACTTACTTAGAGCAAGGCAGATGTGCTAAATGGTTCTTGTTGTTGTTAGCTCCAAGACAGAATGCAAAATGCTCTGTCTCACTAAGAGATTTTTCATAATAATATCTAAAATATTACTGTTGGGATAGCTTGCAGAATAACATCACTTCTTCTCATCTGACTTCTAGTTCCCAGGCAAAAGCACTATTGCTGGAAGCTGGCAGTATTTAGCATCTACCTGTAAAAATACTCTTACAAAGGCTTTTGCTTAGATGTTTGGCAGATGCTGGAAGTCATAAAACAATTGCATTCATTCATGCTTTCAGATTAACAATTAGTTCACTCCAAAAACAATACAGAAAGCTTCCTAGTACAGACTTTGTGTCTCTAGATGCAGTGAAACATCTTTATGGCCTAGCCTATAAAGTAATTTAATTTTAGATATTTTTCTAAAGTTTGCTGGACTGAAGTTAACCTCCTGTATTCCAGTTTCCATTGTTAAAATATATACATTTAAGTGGTTACAATAGTGCATGTACATTTCTGTTCTCTTTCAGTAGGCAGACTGTGGATACATTTTAAACACAGCACATTACAAATACCTTTTCAACACAAACATCTGCACAGAGCAGTTTGATATACACATGATATACAGTTCTAATACATTTGTAACACAAGCATCTTGTATAAATTAGTTTGATATTCACAAATGACATATAATTATTTACAAAACTCCAGCTAGCTGTGCTGGCAGTACCACCTTTCATCGCACTGAGTATTTGCAGTGGGTGGCAGAAGGAGACTTGCGGGGATCTGATGACTGATCTCCTAAGTGAGGCTCAGACTGACACCTCAGTGGAAGGGGTAACAATGCCCTAGCAGCTATCCCCTATCCAAATTTGAGAAATATGAGCAGTGTTACAGGAGTTTGGGGACATGTTCACTGGGAAACCTGGGTGAACCCACCGAGTGCAGCACCATGTGGATAAAGGACCCCAAAGGCCTATCAAGCAAGCCCCTTATAGGGTGCCTGAGTGAGTCAGACAGACTCTGAGGGAGGAGATACAGGAAATGTTGAAACTGTGAGTAATCCAGGAGTCCAGCAATCCCTGGGCTTCCCCAGTGGTGCTGGTCCAAAGAAGGATGGCAGCAGCAGGTTCTGTGTGGACTACAAAAAACTAAACAGTCACACAGAGTCAGTTGTTTATGCCATGCCTAAGACAGATGAAGCTTTAGAGCAGCTGGGTGGGGCTACATATCTGACCACTATTGATATGATCAAGGGCTAGTGTCAGGTGCCTTTGACTCCCACGAATAGAGAGAGGTCAGCCTTTCTGACTCCTTTCAAATTATACAAGTTCACAAAGATGCCCTTTAGGATGGAAAATGCCCCAGTGACCTTCCAGAGGCTGATAGATTGTATTCTAACAGAAGCAGGAGATTATTCCCTTGCTTACCTGGGTAATATTACCATTGACAGCCATTCCTGGCAAGAGCACTTCCAGCATGTCAGAGAGGTCCTGTGCAGACTGCAAAGGATAGGGTTGACCATTAAGCCCAGTAAGTGTCAGGTGGGTATGGCAAAGGTCTCCTACCTGGGACATAGAGTGGGGAATGATAAGATCAGGCTAGAACCTGTGAAATTGGAAGCTATTCAGGCATGGCCTGTTCCTGTTACCAAAAAACAGGTGAGGGCATTCTTGGGGACAATGGGGTACTATAGAATGTTTGTTCCCAATTATAGTACAATAGCTGCTCTCCTCACAGACCCGATGAGGAAAAGCAGGCCAGATAAGGTTGTGTGGACCCCAGCCTGTGAGCAGGCATTCCAAAAGCTTAAAGGGGCTTTGGGAGGACCCACTGTGCTTGTTAGCCAGTCCAAATTACAGCAAAGAATCTGTTGTGTAGGTGGATGTTTCAGACCATGGAGTAGGGGTTGTACTCAGCCATTTTTCCTCAGAGGGAAAAGAGCACCATGTTGTATACCTCAGACATAGACTCCAACCTAGGGAGGAATGTTATGCAGCTGTAGAAGAAGAATGTCGAGCCATAATATCGGCACTACAAAATCATCAGCCCTATCTGTATGGAAGGAAATTCACTGTGGTTACAGACCACAATCTCTTAACATGGCTACATCGAGCCAGCTAGCAAAATGACAAGTTATTAAGGTGGAGCCTAGGATTGCAGGCATATGCCTTGACAGTGCAGCATCATAGTGGGGTCAGCAATGCCAATGCAGATGGGCTCTTAAGACAGGGTATGGGTTAATGTATTCTGAGACAAGCTCATTCTGTCAAGCAATGTTCCTCCAGGTTCACTTGAAAAACTAGCTTGAGTCTTCAGATGGTGGAGAGATGTGATGATGTGAGGTAGTGCCAGCTATACCAGGGCGAGTAGGGCAGTGTATGTGTAACACATGCCAGCATAGCTAGCTAGAGTTTTGTAAAGAATTATATGCCATTTGAATATCTAACTGATTTGTACAGATACGTGTGTTAAAAATTTATTTGTAAAGTTGCTTGCTTTAAAAATGTATCAACAGTGGGTCCTGATGGATAAAAAAGAAATATAGATGTATGTCAGACTGTATTGTTGTAACTGATGAAATGTATATATTTTAACAGAAGATACTGAAAGGGAAGGGGTTAAGCTGAGTCCAGCTAACCTTAAGGAAAATAACCTGAAATTAAATTACTTGGTTTCGGCCACAAAGATTTTATCTCACAGGTTTGAATGCAGCCAGAGACCCAATGGCTATAAAAAGCCTGGGCTGGGATCCTGCTCTGTTGTCATTAGTGGTGAACTAATTGCTACCCTGGGGTGCCAGAGAATGGTTTATTAGATTCTGCATGAAGGGTGGATATGATGGAATTATTTTACAGTTTCCAGATGCTGTAATAAATCTTAACTAAAGATCAATGTGTGTATTCTCACACATCAGTGCCAGATCCTGACTCAGTTTCTAGCGAGAGGGTAGTGTGGGAGCCACAGAGTCAGGTGACCTGATGTGATGTCATTCCGTAACCAGCACTGAAATTGTAATTGAATACTACTGAAAGATGTGAGCTGTGCACTCTGTTTTTGGACCTGACAAGACACTCATCCATGTTCATCGTGCCTTGCTTTTGTACAAGGAACAGTAATTCTTTAGTCAGCTAGAAAAATATAGTGAGATTAGCTAAATGTTGTTTTTTTCTATATTTGTCTGAGTCTTTCCATCTGTGTTGTTTTTAATATTTCCTGTGATTGAAATGTTGGTGTTCATTTTAAATAGATATTCAGTAAGTGTACGTTTTTATACTATGTATTATTAAATATGTATAAACCTTTCATTGTGGCTGATCTTTTAGAAAATATTTAACCTTTGAGAGTACTTGCATTTATTTAGTGGCACTGTGACTCCACATTCTTGAAAGTATTTTACTAAGTGTATTTGGGTACCCTGGTAAGAGCTTTAAAGTAGCTGGCTTCAGGTGTTCTGGTAGCAGCAGATCTACTTTATAGTCTGGGTGGAGGTGGCAGAGTCAGTAAGCTTGGCCAGCCTTTCTCAGGTGTTTGTGTCTATGTGTGTGTGTGTGTGTGTGTGTGTGTGTGTGTGTGTGTGTGTGTGTGTGTGTGTGTGTGTGTGTGTGTGTGTATGTGAAAATCAAATCTCAAAGAGAGTGTGTGTGGCAGCTACTTTGAGTGGGGACACTGGAAGCACTGATTTCACAGAGAAAGTGGTGGAGGACTTGGCTTGGAATACCCAGCTAAGGACTCAGCTCTGTGGTGAAGAGTGGGGAGTCTTATCTGGGGCCTGAAGAGGAAGCCCAACCCCATGAATGGAGTGTGCATTCTCTGTGTGCTCTTAAGGGAAATTGTACTTGGTGCAGAAAACTGCATCTGAAAATACTGTGTGTGTGTGTGTGTGTGTGTGTGTGTGTGTGTGTGTGTGTGTGTGTGTGTGTGTGTGTGTGTGTGAGTCTATTTTTCTCACAGTGAACGTTTCCCACCAGTGTGAGTTCTGAGGACTGACTGATCACTGGCCCAAAGGAGGGATGTCACAATGGTAGTCAAGAAAAGTTGGCCTTATTTGCAGACAATATTATTTTGTACGTGATAAGTCCAGAAAAGGACATCTCATTGTCGTGGAACATTTTGAGACAGTTTCAGCTCTTTTTGGGATATAAAATTAATAAATATAAAACAAAGGCTATAGCTGTAAATTATGTAGCCTCACAAAAATTGGTTCAGTAATACCCATATTTATGAGATATGTAATACATCAATTAGATGAAGTATTTAAGAATATGGATTAAAAAAGCTTCTGTTATGGCACCTAAGGATATGAAGGAAGAGACTAAATGAAACGCAATACAAAAACTGAGAAACTAGAAGCTCTATTTTATGGGTATGGATTGCAAGATACAAGCAGTGAACATGTTTTAGTCTCTTTAGTTTTATACATATTTTTATCAACCAGATGAGAGGTTGTGGATATCAAAATTAATAAAGAGTTGAAGGATTTTATCTGCAAGGGTCAGAGGGCAAGGGTCAAGTGAGATATGTTGATACTTCCAATAGAACAAGGTGGTTTGGGATTACCTGATTTGAAGGGGTATTTCAGAGGTATGCAGTTAAGACTGACACATATCACCAACAGAAAGTTAGAATTTAAAATGGAGAGGGATGATGATGAAGCAGGTGAAAGTTCAAAATGAAGCTAGAGGTGAGGAGAGAGTCCAACTGGGCATTCCTTGACTTGGAGAAAGCATATGACAAGGTCCTAAGAAAGCTGACTTGGGCAGTACTGCACTGGTTTGAAGTCCCAGAAACATTGGTAGAATTAGTGCAGGCTATGTACAAGGACCCAATGACTCAAGTACAAACAGTGTTCAGTCTCACAGAAGGGTTCCTAGTGGGAGTGGGTGTGCACCAGGGTTCAGCTCTGAGCCCAGAGCTATTCATACTGGTGATGGACTACATTAGCAAACAGGTCGGAGGGGACAGATCAACAGACTTGCTCTATACAGATGATGTGTCATTACAGGCAGACTCTGAGCAAGAATGTCTGCAAAGGATAGGTGATTGGAAATCAAAACTGAAGGCACATGGGATGAAACTAAGCACAGATAAGATTGTGGTAATAGCAGCAAATTGGGGAATCAGAAGAAGCTGTGAATTGAAATACAAAGGAAGATAGTGGAACAGGTTAAAAGTTTCAAGTATCTTGAAGGGTTGGTTGAGGAGACGGGAAGTTAGAATGAAGATGTCAAAACTAGAATCAGAGGGGCTGCAGCCAACTGGCATAGAGTGTCAGGTGTAGTGCGTGACAGAAGAATGCCAAAGAAAATGAAAAGTAAGGTGTACAAGACAAGACAATGGTGCAACCAGTACTACTGTATGGCACAGAAACCTGGGCAGTAAAGGCAGAACAGCTGAGAAAACTACAGGTGATAGAAATTATGTGTCTGGGAAGGGTGGTAGCATGCACACTGTTGGATAGACGAAGAAATAAGGACATAAGAGCAGAAGCCAAAGTAGCTCCAATGTCAGAAAAGATCAAAGAGAACAGATGGATGGCACAGTGGTGCAGCAGTTAATGGTGATGCCTCCCAGCAAGAGGTTCTCCTGTTCGATTCTCAGTTGGGGTGCCTTCTGTGTGGAATCTGCATGTCCTCCCTGCATTTATTTGGATTTCCTTTGGGTGCTCCGTTTTCCTTCCACATTACAAAGACATGCATCTGGAGTGCTTCTCCCCAGGCATCCGCTGAAAATTGGCTCTGTTCCAAGTCAGACTTTCCCGGTAAACAAATGTTAACTAAATAAAATAAATTATGGTGGTTCAGGCACATGTGCAGAAAAGGAGAAGACAGTCTGGTGAAGAAGATTTGGGAAAGACAGGAAGAAGGTAAGAGGAAATGAGGACATCCAGCAAAGAGCTGGATGGATTGTGTGAGAGAAGATCTTTGACAATCAGGCACGAGTGTTGAAGACAGGAGTGTGGCATTGAACTGAGAGAAATGGTGACAGTTAACACAATACCCCAACCCCATGCAGAAAACTGGGAAAAAGGGGGCTGGTGATGATGATGATGATTCATTAAATTGACTCTACCTAAACAAGGTACTGTGGGGCAGGAAAGGCTATTGTCCAATGAGTGGAACCCTTTGTACAAGAGATGTAGGCCATCCTCGGAAAAGCCACATGGGCTGTTGATTGCCTCATCCCAGGCCAATATACACTGGATCTACTTAAAAGTACATACTAGAATTTGCTATGTAAGTATCAGACAAGTAAGTCTGTGGTTCTTAGTGGAATTCTTACATCACCAAGAATCATCACCAATCCCCTTTTTGCCCATTTTCTACATGGGAGCAGGGTGTCGTGGCAACTGTCATCATCTCTCTCTATTCAGTACCAAATTCTGACACTCATGCCTGACTGTCGCAGCTCTTCCTTACACAATCCATCCGCCTCTTTGCTGGACACCCTGAGGTGGATGGATTGTGTGAGAGAGGACCTACGACAGTTAGACATGAGTGTTGAAGAAGGTAGAAGAGTGTCATTGAACAGAGAAAGAGAGAGATGGTGACAGATGACACAACACCCCAACCCCATGTTGAAAGTGGGGAAAAAAGAGGGTTGTTGATGATGATGATGATGATTATAATAACAATTCTTGATGATAAGATAATTCCACTCAGAACCACAGGCTCACCCTTCTCTGATACTTACATATCAAATTCTAGCATGTACTTCTGCACATCCCTCAGAGTTTGGCACAACAGGGTGTTAACTCCCACAAGGACAACAATCAGATGATAGTCATACTTTGTCAGGAAAGGGACTTAACAGCCCTTGTTATATCAGCAATCTTGGCTCCCAAGTGGCAGCTAACTGTATTCCTGTCCTTGACCTGCCTGGTAATTGTGGAATCTGTACATCTAACAACAGAGTCACTAATCACCAAATGATTTTTACCATAGGTTAGTTTATGACTAGGACATATGGGGGGGTTGTTTACTGTTGGTCACTTGTTGATTTAGGGATGCATGGAGTGGGGGTACTATGGGGCTTACTCTGATGCCTCATCTTACAAATTTGAGGTTTGGATAAAAACTTTTTAAGAACATCAGAGTATGACATTTTTGCGTTGTCAGTTTGAAGGTGCTGCATTTGTATGGGTGAGGGGATGGCGATGCAGTGTTCACTGCCTACTGTACAATGACAGGAGGATGCCTCTAAGTTTGCTTGGTGTTTGTACTTCTCTCAGACGGAATCTACTGTGTTGATCAGGAGATCATTCTCATGAACATGACGCAGTTTTTACAATGCCTCAGGATAACAAGTGCTAAAAGCCTGGCAACCAGCTTGCTGACCCTACGTTATGTCCAGTTATGTGTGAAACGGACTGAGCTATAAGCTCTAAATAGGGAGTTTAGGAAGGGACTGAGGGAGTGTAGTACAACAGGGGGGGAGTTAAGGGAGTGAGTGATAGAGCTGTATGGGGTTTAACTAGATTCACAGTGAGTGAGAAATCCCTGTAGTTCAGCAATGCTCAGTTCAGCACTGAGGTTTGCAACTAAATGCAGATCAGAACAAGTGATTTACGCTCTGTACAAAAATAGGCTAAATGTGTACAACATGATGTGAGGTTGTTGGCGGTACTGTCTTGGTATGGGGATTGAAATGTTATTCGCTGCATATTATTCGGCTGCTGCCCATAGTGTTTTGCTCAGTGCTGTTCAGCACAGTAAACAGTAAACAAGAAAAAAAATGCATCAAAACACCTCTAAACTAGAGACAATAGTACTCAACTATCTCAAAGCTGCAGCAATTAGTCAAAGAACAAAGAATAACATTTTCAGGTTACTTCATCTAGCCAAATGTTAATGCCTTCTCATGGAGGACGAGCTTCCCTTTTATCATAGGATCATAGGGGATTACTAGGCTGTTGGACCCAGAGGTCATTTTAAGCCTAGCCATTTCATCTCAATGTAATACCACAGAAATGCCAGTCATTACCGAGGATTGCATTTAGTGATGACTACCCACATCCAGGAAGGTTGTGGGCTCTATCCCTGGTAATAATTTACAGTGCCCCATCCACTCATCCAGGTTCCTCTTGAACAGTGTCGTAGAGGTGCTCTGTTTAACATGAATTGGTAGCCTGTTCCAAAGACATGGCAGTTGCTAGGAGATAAATCTGTCCCTCCAGCATGTCCTTTTTAAGTCACAGGCCATATTTAGGTCCCTGGAATGGGTAGCCCTAGTCCCATTTGATTTACAGATATGCAGCAAGTTCATTAGGTTTGGGTCTTCGGTTGCTCTGTAGGCCAGGCATAAGATTCCCGTAAGAAGTGTGCATGATAAGGAGCATAGTGACTGGGCCTTTAGTCAGTCTGTGTAAGGCACACGCTGGAGGCCCTTGATCTTCTTTGTTGGAAACCTCTGAGGTCTCTCTGATTGCTGTAGGTGCTTAGTATGGTACATGCCAAATGGGGCATTATACTCAATTATGGGATGGATAAGTACTGAGTATGGGGGGGTATAACTTCTTTTACTCTCAAGGTAATGCCTTTACTAATCAAGTGTGCTACATAAAAAACTTTCCTTACTACAGTAGACACATGATGGTCGAAGTTAAGGTTGCACTGAACATGTGATCCCAGGTCCCTTACCACTTCTTGGTACTTAGGGTATTGTTCTTGATTTGATAGTGTGAGGAGACATTGTGTGTGCCGAAGGGAATGATGATGCATTTCTTTGTATTCAGTTTGAGACAGTGACTAATACACCAGTCACTGCCTGTGTTAGACCCTCTTGGAATATACTGACATTATTTGGGGATTCAATGATTGCACCTAGTTTGCAGTCATCTACAGACTTGGTCAGCCACAAACCCTTTATTTTGATCTGAACTTCTAAGAAGTATTTACCAAACAGTAGGGGGCCCAGCACTGACCTCTGTGGCACCCCACTGGTAAGATGTCTGTTGGTTGATGTGGAGTCACCCACTTTGACAGTGTGTGTCCAGTTTGTGAGCCAGTTGGCAACCCATCTTACAATGAAGAGGTTTACAGTAAATTTGCTACATTTATTGGTAATGCCCGAATGTGGAATTGTATCAAAAGCCTTTGCCAGGTTGAGGTATGTAGTGCACACAGATTTGCCCTTGTCAATGGCCTTGGTCACATTTTCAAAGAAATCCACCAGATTTAACAGTCAAGATCTGCCTTTCATGAAGCCAAATTAGGTAGGATCCAGGGTCTGGAGGTCACCTATGTCTTTATTTATGAAGTCCATAATGATACGTTCCATGGCCTTACAGATGAGGATGGTCAGGCTTATGGGTCTGTAATTCCCTGGGTCTGTTGCTAGGCCACCTTTGTGGAGTGGAATAACTGTTGCTGTTCTCCATTCTGCAGGAATAAAGTCTGTGGTTAGGTTATGATTGAAAAGAGTACTTAGTGATGACGCTAGTTCATATTTTAGCCTGTTTAGAAGACAACCTGGGATGAAGTCTGGTTCCATACAGGCTGTGATTTTTGCCTTGGAAAAGGCTTTGAGGACCTGCTCTTCAGATATGTGGGGGGGTTGTTTTAAGTTAGGAGGGGGATAAGGGAGTGAAATTTTCACCAAACCTCTCTGGTAGCAAGTTTGCTATCTCTGTGGGGTCAGTATGTGTGATACCATTGGTCACTAGTTCTGCACATGCTTGGGTCCTACCTTTCAGGCTATGTATGTAACTGTAAAAGGCCTCATGGTTATCCTTGGCTGTGCTTGCTAAGTTTCTCTCAAAGGAGCCCGTAGAGGATTTGACAAGTTGTCTTATTTGTCTGTTGAGGTTGAGGGGGGTGCTTTTCCATTGTTGGGGCCTTGCCTTTGTTTTCTTGGACAGCAACATTTTGCATTTATTATAAAGTTTGTTGATGCTGGATGTCCACCTTGCCAGCTTTTTACTTGGGGCTCTGGCTTAGATTCTTTCTGGTATGGCCAAGTTTAAACACTTATGCAAATGATTGTACAAGGCTTTAGTGTAAGCTTCGGTGTAGTTACCACTTCCAGCTTGGGGTGGGGCTTGGACTACATTTATACCTTCAGCTAGGAGGGTTTAGTTTGCCTTGGTGAAGGTTTTTAGTCTGATTTCACTCTTTGTGAGTTCTGGTGTCACTGCCAACTCAAAGGTGACTGATTTATGGCCAGTTATAACTAATGAGTGTCCGACAGTTGCAGCAGTACATCTGTTTGACATGTTAGTGAGGATCAGATTCAGAATGTTTGTTCCTCTTGTTGGGGTATGGACAATTTTATCCAGGGCATTTGAATTAACAAAGTCAAGGAACATTTGAACTCACATGCTAGGGCTAATGTAGGTTTCCCAGTTGATGATGGGATAATCATAATCCCCATAACCAGTGTGTTTGGTAAAATTTGGATTGTCTCCAGTTTAGTTAAGTAGGCTTCATTGGTGTCATGACCCATGGAGGGGGATTTATAATTGGCTATGACTTGAATGGGGGTCTTACCCACTGTAACCTGGACCTGGAGTAACTCCATGGAGTTGTCCAGCTAAACTAGACGAGAGGTAAATTTATCACTAATATAGACTGAAACACTGTCTCCTTTGGTTTTTCACATGTTCATTTTACAGTCTAAAGATGTGGAAGGCATTGTAGCCTTGCAAGGCCAGGGCACTCTCTGAGGCCTTGAACCAGGTTTCTGTGACTGCACAGACATCTACATCTTCTAGTGACAGAATAGGTTGAGGGAGTGCAGTTTCTGGTTTATGCTCCTAGCATTTAGCAGCACGACCCTTATTTTGTTTGTTCTCATTGATTAATTTTGTGTTGGTAAAGTTGTTTTCAAGTCCTTTCCTGGCAAAAGGCACTATGGGGAAGGCAAGAGCCTTTGCCAGCAGCCAATCGCCTAGAATAATTACCTTATATCTACTTAAATGATAGTTACTGCCCATGCTTACAAGTATACATTTGAGAGACCAAAAAAAAAAAAAAGATGCATACTCTGGGCTACAGATGGACTGTTACTAGCCCAACCACCATTTAAATGTGTTATCATCACTGAAACAGCATTCACCAAGATAGCTCCACTTTACTGGAATGATATTTTATTGAACATACGGCAAAATGCCAACCTGAAAACATTCAGAAATACACAGAAGTCCTATCTTGTCAAGCTAAATAAAAGCTGCTTCTTCAGAGACTCAGGCTAATTAATCCAGATCCTTATTCTAACAATATTGCTTATACTAAGCTTATATATAATGCTGTACAGAAGTTAAGATACTTAATGCTGATTAAACTTCATGAATATAATCAACCATATTACTTCATTGCTATGCAGTTACTTATCTAGATGGTACTATAGTTGCAACCAATTTAATGAAGCATAACTCCTTCATCTCCAGTCAATTAATACATTTACAAAAAAAAAAGACTAACATTTTATATACAGCTTTCAGCTGCAGGTGTTTCATTTATAACTTCTTATATTCAAGAATAAACTGTTCAATATTTGTTCCATTTGTAATAATACATTTTACACAGTACTTGTGTGTTTATTGCCTTTGTATGCTACTTCTCTGCATTTATACATTTGCTACATTTGTTATCAATGACTATACAAGTCTTTAAGCTTAGGTTGTAGCTGAAAAGGATCATGGGACTGCTTCCCTTACCCACTTAGCAAATGGAAATAAAACAAACAATACATTATTTGTACATCAGGAGCCTGCATAATTAGACTTAAAAGAGCTTTATGATTAATAGCAATCCAGTCTTGAAATTACATATATTAATCTTGACTTCATCATAAAACAAAACATGAATAATTTGGTGGCATAACATTTTAACCATTTGGAGAGTGCCAATTCAAACATTAACATGAATATATAATTTTTTAAATTTTGATCTATGTCACAGATTATCACACTAACCTTGAAGAGCATGTATTCAAAAGCATCAGATACAAAATCAGCAATACCTCATACAATATTAGAACTAATGTGCCCAAACCAAAATCCCAGACTCGTTATAAGCTGTAAAGTCACCACTGCTGTATATAAGCATGAACTCTCAGTATCTTTAAAGGCATACTTATAGCACCAGCTCCAGTACAAAGTCTTCTATGCAGAGGTGACTCAGTTAAAAAACATAGAGGGACAATTCAGTAAAGCCTACTCAATTTTGTTTGTGTGTATGCATTGCGGTGTGATGCGTACATGAGCTTGAACATTTTTAGATTCAGTAAGCACCACTTAGCGGTGCGCATGCATGCACAAACAGGGAAATACAGAGGAATGCAAATTACCTGATAAACAGGTGAAGCTTATGCAAATGAGGCAGGTTGAGTGATCCAATAAGCAGAAAGGCAGCCGTTTAGACTCTGTGTCAGTTTCCATAGTGTATGCAAAATGTTTCAGCATACAGAAGTCTACACAGACAAAAGGGGATGTAAAACACCAGAAATATGGACATACCTCCCCTGAAAATGTTATACCACATACAGATATGTGCAAGACTAATATTGTGGCTGTCAGAAAGAGAAAGGGAATAAGTAAAATTAATAATATTTTTTAATTATTTCTGCATGTTTGTGCTATGCACTGCAGTGAGCAAACATGCTTAACACAAGGAAAAAAAAAGAGGCAAAAAATACATTTTATAATATATGTCAGAAATGTATTATAGGGCTATGCATTGGGTCTGTTCAGTGATGCACTGGTGCTGTTGCCCAGTTCATACAGTTATGTCAGCATGGATATGTATGCAAATGAGGAGAATGTCTTGAATAGCAAAAAGGGGTAAGTGTGTTCGCATATCCACTTCATGTAGGCTCCCACACCATGTTGATATTTTCACTAGCCGTGGATGCCAGCAGGGGGGGTGTGTCCAGTCACTTTTAGGATTAATTCCCACTGCATGTGTTTGCGCTGTGCACTGCATTGTTGAGTGTGTTCATGTGGGAAGACCACCCAGATCACAGTGATGACATAGGCAGCAAGTAATTAAGACAGGATGTATTCAATTATTGGTTTTGACGTTTGTCTGAGATATGCTGTGTGGTGAGCTGCAGAGCTCAATGTGTTCACGCGGCACACTACCCAAGTGACAGTGATGATGTAGGCAGCAATGATAGCTCAATGTGTTCATGTGGCACACTACCCAAGTGACAGTGATGACGTAGGCAGCAACGATAGCTCAATGTGTTCACGCGGCACACTACCCAAGTGACAGTGATGACGTAGGCAGCAATGATAGCTCAATGTGTTCATGTGGCACACTACCCAAGTGACAGTGATGACGTAGGAAGCAATGATAGCTCAATGTGTTCACGTGGCACACTACCCAAGTGACAGTGATGACGTAGGCAGCAATGATAGCTCAATGTGTTCATGTGGCACACTACCCAAGTGACAGTGATGACGTAGGCAGCAATGATAGCTCAATGTGTTCACGTGGCACACTACCCAAGTGACAGTGATGACATAGGCAGCAATGAATGGAAAGCAGATATATTCAATGAATATTTATTATTATGTATAAGCCATGCTGTGCGGTGCATAGCACCGCATCGTGTACTAAAGTAGGGCCATCTAGGCAGGTGAATTGCATAATAACTAGCCAATCACACATGCTTGACCTACAGCAGACCTGCATAAAATATACATACACCCTACAGTCTGATTTTCCCCCAGTACTCTGGACCATTGGAGTACAGACTTGGGAATTTTGACTGAGATAATGCTAGGGGCTGCTGCAGGTCTGCTAGATCTATATGTGTTAGATGCTGAAGTTAGTGATGCTTGTGTGGCTGACAATAGGCCTAGGCTGAAAAGCAGAAGACTGTTTAGGCCCAGGGGTAACTTTCCAGGAGCTACATGAGCTGGATATTGTAGAGCACTACAGGGTGGACAGGGGCATATTACAAAAACGTACTAAGCAATGCCGCCCTCAACTCAGAGCCGGAGCCAACAGAGGGGAACCCATCCCAGTGGAAACAAAGGTATGTGTAGCCCTTAGGATACTAGCTACAGGTACTTTTCAAAGACCAACTGGGGACATGATGGGAGTGTCACAGGCATCTGCATCCAGGATATTCCACCAGTTCCTGGATGGTATGCTACCACATGCCAGTGGCACATATCTTTTCCCCTTTCCCCAGAGGTGAGAGCCAGCAGTATGCAACAGTTCTACTGTGTAGCACAATACCCTGAAGTACTGGGTGCCATAGACTGCACTCCTGTACACATGAAGGCACCACCTGGTGAGAAGGATAGAATTTACGCTAACTGCAAGGGGTACTGTGACACCCCATGTACTGGCCCAGTAATCAAGGAGCCTCAATCCACACCACTAGCACTAGTGAGGGGCATCCACATTGGGAGGATAACAAGTACACACACAGTAAAGTACAACTTCCCTTAAGAGCCACAGAGATCACAGTCAGTCTGGGACTGGTTTCTTCATTTCTTTCCAGATCCTCAATAAGACTCCCCACCGGCACAGCTATAGGGTACAGATCTCAGCCGAGTGGTCAAGCCAAAACCTCCATCACCCTCTCTGTCCAACCAGAGTTTTGTGTCCCTGCCCAAGTAGCTGACACACACACTTTGAGGTATGTATTATATACAAACACACAGACACTCCTGGGGAAGGCTGGCACAGGTTCTCCAGCTATGCTTCATCCTGCCCAGACTACAAGGTAGTACCGACTGCCACCAACCACTCTTATCAGCTATTAAAAAGGCTCTTACCAAAGGGTGTCCAATTGTACTGTGCAATGTTATTATTATCCAATTGGTAAGTGTGAGTAAGACTTGAAGGCTATTTAGGAGTGGCCTATACAGTGTCAGCAAATACACGCGAGTACTCTTAAGAGCTTAAATTATCTCTACACAAAACAGCCACAGTTGAAAAGTTTAAAATGATTTAATAATAAATAATAAAAACAAAAGACAATACTCATCAGTTCAACATGGTGATAATAGAGCGTTCAGAAACCAAAGGAAAATACTTTAAAACAATATTGTAGGACAGTCTGACATAAATATAGAAAACAGCTAGACTAATCTGGTTATATTCCTATCTATCTCTAACAGAAATACTAAGATCTAAGATCCTACTTACAGAGCAAAGCAAGTGCCTGGTGAGTTGTTGTCAGCTCTGAAGACAAATACAAAATACTAAATCTTTCTCTCTGAGAAAGTCTTCAATTGATAATACACATTACTGCTGAGTTGTTTCAGATTACATCATTCTTGACATTTCTACTTAAGTTTCCCAGGCTCACAGAAATTAAAAAATTAACATTTCTTTTTGTAATCTGCACCTGCCGGGAAACCACAGCAATAAAAGACACGTTACATGTAAAACCTAGTAAGTATCTCTGTCTTAGAACAATAGAAAGAATATCTGCCTGGAGACATCCTGTCTCCGAGATTTGAGATCAAACAGTCATAAAAGGCTTTACTTATCAGCTTTCTTCCAGCAGGGTGCCCTGTGGTTACATCTTTGAAGCTCAGAACATAGACAGTTTTCTTACATTTGTTACACAAGCCTGTGGATCATATCAATATTTACATGGACATAGAACTATTTACAAAATTCTATCTAGCTAGGCTGGCAGCACCTCAGTTTATTACATTCCTTCCCCTCCGGAAAACTCAAGCTAGTTTTTCAAGTATCCCTTGAGAAACATTGTTTGAGAGGGTTGAGTCTATCTGGGTATACCTTACCCCATTCCCTGTCTTGAGAGCCCATCTGCATTGGCATTGCTAACCCCACTGCGGTGCTGCACTGACATTTCATATGCTTGCAACCTTAGGCTCCATCTTAGCAACTTGGCATTTTGCTGGCTGGCTCTGTGTAACCATGTTAGGGGGTTGTGATCTATAACTACAGCGAATTTCCTTCCATACAGATAAGGCTGAACTTTCTGCAGTGCTCACACTGTGGCTAGACATTCCTTTTCTACAGCTGGATAGCATTCCTCCCTATGTTGGAGCCTAAGACTGAGCTAAACCACTGGGTGCTCTTCTCCCTCTGAAGAAATCTGGCTAAGTACAGTCCACCACCCCATGGTTTGAAGCATCTACCTGCACAACAAATTCTTTGCTGTAATCTGGGCTGGCTATCACAGGGGGTCCTCCTAAAGCTCCTTTAAGCTTCTGGAATGCCTGCTCACATGCTGGGGTCCACACTACCTTATCTGGCCTGTTTTTCCTTGTCAGGTCTGTGAGTGGAGCAGCTATGGTACTATAACTGGGGACAAACTTTTTGTAGTACCCTGCTGAATGTATTCCACTTTGGCCAGTTCTGGCCTAATCTTATGACTCCCCACTCTATGTCCCAGGTAGGAGACCTCTGCCATACCTATCTGACATTTGCTGGGCTTAATGTTCAACCCTGCCCTCTGTAATCTGCCCAGCACCTCTCTGACATGCTGAAGGTGCTCTTGCCAGGAATGGCTGTAGATGGTAATATCATCTAGCTAAGCAAAGGCAAAATCTCTTGCTCCTGCTAGGATATGATCTACCAGCCTCTGGAAAGTCACTGGGGCATTTTTCATCCCAAAGGGCATATTTATGAACTCATACAAGCCAAAGGAAGTCACAAAGGCTGACCTCTCTCTAGCACTGGGGATCAAGGGCACCTGCTGGTAACCCTTGGTAAGATCAATGGTTGTAAGATACTTAGCCCCACCCAGCTGCTCTAGGGCTTCATCTGTCCTAGGCATGGGGTAAGCATCTGACTCTGTGTGACTATTTCATTTCTTGTAAATTCACACAGAACCTGGTGTTGCCATCCTTCTTTGGTACCAGCACCACTGGGGAGGCCCAGGGACTGCTGGACTCCTGAATTACCCTACATTCCACCATTTACTGTATCTCCTCCCTCAGTGTCTCTTTGACTCTCTCAGGTACCCTATAAGGGGTCTGCCTAATAGGCTTCTGGGGTCCTGTATCCACCTGATGCTGCACCAGGTGGGTGCACCCTGGTTTCCCAGTGAACATGTCCCCAAACTCCTGTAACACTGCTCAGATTTCTCGAACCTGGGTAGGTGGTAGCTGTTGGGACATTGCTACCCCTTTCACTGAGGTGTCAGTCCGAGCCTCGCTGAGGAAATCAGTCACCAGATCTCCCTCAGACTCCTTCTGCAATCCACTGCAAATACTCAGCACAAGGGCCTCTCTATCATGGCAAGGTTTCATCAAATTAACATGGTACAATTTGTTCCCCTGCTTCTTGCCTAGCAGTTCTACCATGTAATTAACATCACTGACCTTCCTTACCGCTTTGTAGGGTCCCTCCCAAGCTGCCTGCAGCTTGTTGTGTCTAACAGGAATGAGAACCATTACCTGCTGCCCTACAGCATACTCTCTAGCTCGAGCATTCCTGTCATACCAGACCTTTTTCTATGGTTGGGCTTCTGCCAGGTTCTCCTGGGCCACACCAATAAGTTCCCTGAGTCTTGTCCTGAGGTTTAGGACATATACCACAACAGACTTCTGGTGAGATTCACACCCACCTTCCCACTCATCACAAATTAAATCTAGAGGTTTCCACACCCTATGTCCATAGAACAACTCAAAGGGTGAAAACCTGTGAATTCATGGGGAACCTCTCTGTAAGCAAACAACAGATGGGGCAAATATTTGTCCCACTCCCTTTTAAACTGGTCTGCAAATGCCCATAGCATGACTTGAGTGAAGAGTTTAACCACTCAACAAGACTATTAATCTGGGGATGGTAGGGGTGGTCTTTAGGTGCTTCACCCACAGTACTTCCACAGACAACCCAGCAGGTCTGACATAAAATTGGCACCTCTGTCAGTCAGTATTTTTTTTTGGGAAGCCTACCCTGATGAAAATCTCTAGCAAAGCATTTGCCACCTTTTCTGCCACAATTGAGGACGAAGGCACTGCCTCAGGGTATCTTGTAGCATAATCTACTACTACTAGGATATACTTTTTTCCCTGTGGAACTTGGGGTACTCAGAGGCCCCACAATATCCATAACTACCCTCTGGAATGGCTCCTTCAGCACAAGCAAAGGCATCAAAGGAGCTTTCACTTTGTCTCCTGCCTTGCCTACCTTTTGGCTCTGCTCACAGGTCTTGCAGTACCCTGTTACATCTCTGAAAATCCCAGGCCAATGAAAGTTCTGCATAATATGTCTATGTGTATGTTTTATGCCCATATGACCTGCAAAGGGAATATCATGGGCTATGGTGAGAAGTGCCAGATGGTAGGCTCTAGGCAATACCAACTGCTGTATTCTCTCACCCTCTAGCCCTCCTTCAGGGGTCCACTCTCTATACAGTAACACTTTGTCCCAGTATACAGATTCCCCCTTCCCTTGAGAATCAGGTGCCTCACTAGCTACCTGCCTCAGGCCTTGTAATGTAGGGTCTGAGAGCTGAGCCTGTCTCATCTCTCTCTTTGAAACCCTTTCCAGTTCCCCTTCCACAGGAAGTCTGGTATTCTCTGACAGCAGTGCTTCACTGTCAGCCTGGGTACTGCTACTCACCTCTGCCCTTGCAGTCACTCTGTTCAAGGGAATATCAGTACTCACAAGCAGCTGTGGCTCACCTTCAGTCTCATTATTACAGGGTAGCTCCCTCCCTGAAGTAACCACCTCACTAGTCCTGGCTGCAAGTTTGTGGTCTGTCTGGATCTCCCCCAGGCTACCAGACCCATATGCTTGCCTCCAAGCCTGACTGTGTGTAACTGCATTAACACATGGTACTGCCTCATCAAAATCCTTCCCTATCAGGACATATGCAGGATGGTAGTTTGGTGCCCTTGCTATCTCAAGACAACCTACTATTGGCATTTTGTCTTTCCCACTTACTGTCTCTCTCACCTTTTGTTCCCCACCTTTCCTCCTTGGACATCTATATGCCACATGGCCCTACTGGTTGCATTCAAAACATTTAACCCTAGGTCCTGGACATGTACCTGGACTCGTGGCTTCCCCTGCTACTGTCAGATTCTGTTGGGGCTGTCTGGGCTACCCACCATGGGCTCCCTTAAACCCATGAGCAGCACTGGGTGTCCCTTTCCTGTACAAGGATGCCCTGCTTACTAGGTATAGGCCTCCCTTCTTCCCCAATTCATCTACATAGAGCATTGTCTATCAGCTAACCAGATCCTCATGTCCTCAGGCAAAGTTCTAAGAGCATGTTCCCTCACCAAAAGGTCTGCCAGTGCCAGCCCTTCAAACGTGGTGACCTGACATCCACTCACCCACCTATGAAAATAAGTGCCCTGTTTAGCAACATATTCACACACACTTTCATCTGCCTTGCGTCTATGCTCACAAAACGTTTCCCTCTAAGTTTCTGATGTCAGCTTAAAAACTTCTAGCAAACAATTCTTTATAGCATTATAATTTAAGAAATCATTGTAAGACAGTTTGGACAAAATAGTTACAGCTTTACCATGGAATAAGGGGGGTCAGGAACCATACCCAGAGCCCTTGGTCAACATTATACTGTCTACATATCCTCTCAAACATATGAATGAAGCTATCAAAATTATCCCCCACTGTAAACTGTGGAAGAAATTTACTGACATTTTGTGATTCTGGGGTCTGGTTATTCCCTTCCCCATTACCTCCATGACTCTGGCAAAGAGTCAGCATCTCCTTTTCATGTTGCCTCTGCCTCTCCTTCTCCTCAGCTTCCAAGCATAGCAGTTTCTCATTCTCCTCAGCCTGCACATTCCGCAGTTTTGCATTTTTCTCAATCTCTGGACGCCTCAGTCTCTCTGCTGCTTCTATTTCCAAATGCTTGACCTCCAACTCAAGTTTCTTTAACTCCAGACAGATTTTTAAGTCCTCTGTAGAAAGGTTGAGCTGTCCATTCCCTGAGTGCTGTCCATCTCCACGGCCAGTGTGATCATCCTCCTGGTTGCTATTTCCTGATGCAGCTGTGACCAAAGCTGCAATAATGTCTACCTTAGTCAGGTTTCCATGCACCAGTCCTTTAGCCTGGCACATCTCAGACAACTGGCTCCTTGTCAACTTGCCATACTCCTCTGCTGACGTGCTTGCCTGCTCTCCCTGACTAACTAAGCTAACAAAAAGAAATAAAACAATTGTGATCTGAACTCTGAATTTTCACTGTGTGGCTGATTTAGAGTACAAAAACACCTTCCATGATCACTGCACACAAGCTACAGGAATTCACTATCCACACCACTACAAGCCATTTGGTATGTCATGTGGCTAACTCACCACTATCAAACAATTAATATTTGATGTGGATATCCCACCACTGCCAAGCAATTAATATGTGATGCCCATGCACTGACCCAGTAATCAAGGAGCCTCAGTCCTCACCACTAGCACCAGTGAGGGGTGTCCACATTGGGAAGATAACAAGTGCACACACAGTAAAGTACAATTTCCCTTAAGAGCACACAGTGATCACAGTCAGTCTGGGGATGGTTTCTCCCTTTCTCTCCAGATCCCCAATAAGACTCCCCACTGGCACAGCTATAGGGTACAGATCTCAGCTGAGTAGTCAAACCAAACCCTCCAGCACCCTGTCTGTCCAACCAGTGCTTCGTGTCCCTGCCCAAGTAGCTCTCACACACACACACACACACACACACACACACACACACACACACACACACACACACACACACACACACACACACATTCACTTTGAGATGTGAATTATATACAAACACACAGACACACCTGGGGAAGGCTGGCACAGGTTCTCCAGCTATGCCCCCTCCTGCCCAGACTATAAGGTAGTACCGACTGCCACCAACCACCCTTATCAGCTACTATAAAGGCCCTTACCAAAGGGTGTCCAATTCTATTGTGCAATGTTATTATTATCCAATTGGTAAGTGTGACTAACACTTGAAGGGTAATTAGGAGTGGCCTATACAGTGTCACCAAATGCATGCAAGTACTCTTAAGAGCTTAAATTATCTCTACACAAAACAGCCACAGTTGAAAGGTTTAAAAATATTTAATAATAAATAAATAAAACACAAGACAATACTCATCAGTTCAACACAGTGACAATGGAGAGTTCAGAAACCACAGGAAAATACTTTAAAACAATATTGTAGGACAGTCTGACATAAATGTAGAAAACAGCTAGACTAATCTGGTTATATTCCTATCTAGCTCTAACAGAAATACTAAGATCTAAGATCCTACTTACAGAGCAAAGCAAGTGCCTGGTGAGTTGTTGTCAGCTCTGAAAAATACAAAATGCTAAATCTTTCTCTCTGAGAAAGTCTTAAATTGATAATATACATTACTGCTGAGTCACTTCAGATTACATCATTCTCGACACTTCTAAAGTTTCCCATGCTCACAGAACTTAAATTTTAACATTTCTTTTTGTAATCTGCACCTGTCAGGAAACCACAGCAAGACATTTTACATGTAAAACCTAGTAATTATCTCTGTCTTAGAACAATAGAAAGAATTTCTGCCTGCAGACATCCTGTCTCCGAGATTGAGATCAAACAGTCATAAAATGCTTTACTTATCAACTTTCTTCCAGCAGGGTCCACTGCGGTTACATTTTTGAAGCTCAGAACATACAGTTTTCTTACATTTGTTATACAAGCCTGTGAATCATATTAATATTTACAAGGACATATAATTATTTACAAAATTCTATCTAGCTAGCCTGGCAGCCCCTCAGTTTATCACAGGTACCACTTCACCAACTGCTAAGTCATGTGCAATGGCCAGGGGATTATCCGGAATGTGTGTGCTGGCAGCCTTGGCAGTTATCACGACTGCCATATCTGGCACACATCACAGTTGTACCAGATGTCTGCTAGGGAGGACATCCCACACAGCCATATACTGGGTATGTTGGCTATGATGTGTAACTGTAGATGATGACACCCATCAGAAATGCACACACACCCACAGAAGAATGCCATAATGAGACACACGCACAAATTAGGAACATCACAGAGCATGTCTTTGGGCTTCTGATGTCATGGTTCCAGTGCTTAGCTATATCTGGTGCAGCCCTGCAGTACTCTCCAGCCACATGTGCACAGATATTCACAGTATGTGCCATGATACACAATATGATCCTGTGGAAACAGCTGCAGCAGAATCAGCAAAGAGAAGGTATACACAGCCCCCACCAGTGCCTAGGTCATCACAGCCACAGTCACAGGAGGACTTGGAGGAGGAACCCTCTGCTGATGTCCCTGTAGGCAGACAAAGATGTGCCCCTGGCTTTGGCTAAGATGCAACCCATAGCACATTCACTGACAAGCTAGGGAGCTAGAGACTGAGACCTTACTCCTACTTTCGTATAGAAATTAAAAATGATGGCAGGCAACACACACACGTTCTCTACCTACTCATGTATTGGTTGTGTACTGCTTGCATCTGACAGTCAGCCCTGAACTACAGTTGTGTCACTTGCTGCATTTGCAAGGTAAGTCCATAACCTAAACAGTACCTGTAAGGATTATTATCATATGGCATTGTATGCATGGATCTGGTACATTATGCAAGCAAATATAATGGGCTACTTGGACAGAAATAGCATCCACATGGGACTACAGATACCCATTCCACCATCATGTTTCCATTAGTATTCACTAGGCCTCATGCATGGAATAGTCATGCAGTTCCGACTGCAACAGATTACTGGTACATCAGTCAAGGGAGATGTTAGACAGTGGGGTGACATGATAGTCAGACTATTGTGCATCCCAGCAGAACATATGGTGGTGTTCCACCATCCCTGACACAGCAGTGTTCCCTTGTAACTGCTGCAACAGAAACACATCAATGGTGCATCAGCGTTCCATGCAGTCTCAGGACAGTAACATTGAAACTGACCATGTAGTGCACATCTTGCTGTATGCAGGAATAAGAATGTACATACTTATGCAATTGATTGTGTGATGAATGATGCCTGTCTCAAGCAGCTTGTGTGGCTCAAAGGACTAGCGCAATTAGCTTATGTGATGGTGTTCATGGCTATAATCTAGAAGTGCCCACTTATTTTGGATGTGAGATATTATTACTTTGTGTTTTACAGACTGTCAGTCTGTGTGTGGTGTAATATTATTAACCTCTGTCACATATTAATTACATTAGACAACTTTAGAAAGTCGTAGCCATTCTCAGTGACATGCAGCAGTGCAGAAAGAGGTTCAGATGTCATTTTGTGTAACACACAAATCCTGGACTGGAGTACAGGTAGGTGTGGGCTGGATTCAGTTTATAACTAGCGGAAATCCTACTGGGCATGCTCATACACTTAAAGCAGAGCGCAATTTTATTGCTCCCTTCTCAAAATGACTTTTTATATATAAATATGTCTACAGATACATACATATATGTACCATGTATTTAAATTTATTAGAAACACTAACCATCCAACCCAATACCATAGTCATGGGTGACTTTAATTACTCCACTATTAACTGGGAATCCTATATGACATCAAACGTACATGCACAGAGATTCTTGGATTTTGTAAACACAAACTCCCTGGACCAGATAGTCAATACACCAACCAGGGGTGCAACCATACTGGATCTGGTCCTCACTAATATGGGAGAGTGCTACACACCTCCTAATTTAATGCCTTCCCTGGTAAGGTCAGGCCACAAAATGGTCTTCTTTGAAGTAAAAATAAAACCTGGACCCCCAACTAAACCTGGAATATTCAGGAACTATTCTAAGGCTAACCTCCTGCTACTGAGAACCTAGCAAAATTTCAAGCCCCTGTAAACCCTGAGAACACTTCTGCATATGCAGAACTGTTTACAGAAACCCTGTACAAGCATGTTAATAGCTGCATAGAGGCAGCTGTACCCACTAGGAAGAAGTACAGAACAAACTCAAAAAACAAGCCACCCTGGTGGAATCACAAAATCATTCAGATGTATAAAAGGAGGAAGAAAATCATGGCAAAAATTAGGAGGTGCAGCACCCATCAGGAAAAAAGCACTCCCATTAAACTAAACAAACAACTCAGAGGACAAATAAAGTCTGCCAAAGCCAAATTTGAGGTAAGTTTGGCCTCCCAGGCCAAGGACAACCACAAATCATTCTTTAGCTATGTCCGCAACTTCAAAGGCAATACACAATTGCTTGCAGAGCTCATTATAAATGGAGCCACCAATACTGAACCGGAAGATATAGCAAACCTCTTGGCTGATAAATTCAGCTCCAACTTTATTCCTCTCTCCCCTTCAACCTTCCCTCAGGAAATATCATCAAATATAACTCATCCTACTATCACTAGGGAACAGGTCCTTAATACTCTATCTAAGACCAAGAAAACTGCATCAGTGGGCCCAGACAATATCCCAGGATGCCTTCCAAATAACATGAAACATTACCTATCAGGGCCTCTGGAATTACTATTTAACTGTAGCCTCCAAGTAAGCTTCATGCCTCATAAATGGAGAAAGGCAACAGTCATCCCTCTGCACAAAAGTAGGCCATTTACAGACTCTGGAAACTACAGACCCATAAGTCTCACTAGTCTTATATGTAATGCCATGGAAAGAATTATTATGGAGATGATCAATAGAGATATTGTAAACCTCCAGATACTGGACCCAACCCAGTTTGGTTTCGTCAAGAGCAGGTCATGCCTACTCAATCTGGTGGACTTCTTTGAGAAGGTGACCAAAGCAATGGATAAGGGCAAAATCGTTCACATTGCCTACCTTGACCTGACCAAGGCATTTAACACAATACCTCACTACGGCATTGCTGAACAACTCAAGAGGTTAGGCACAAACCCATATGTCACCCAGTGGATAGCCAACAGGCTCACAGAC